>NC_081571.1:48952035-49041982 GCF_022355385.1 Mustela nigripes
AATGTGTCTGATAGCCATTTGTATGTCTTCATTGGAGAAGTGTCTGTTCATGTCTTCTGCCCCTTTTTTGCATGATTATCTGTTTTGTGTGTGTTGAGTTTGAGGAGTTCTTCATAGATCCTGGATATCAACCTTTTGTCTGTACTGTCATTTGCAAATATCTTCTCCCATTCCATGGATTGCCTCTTTGTTTTGTTGACTGTTTCCTTTTCTGTGCAGAAGTTTTTGATCTTGATGAAGTCCCAAAAGTTCATTTTCTCTTTGGTTTCCTTTACCTTTAAAGACATATCTTGAAAGAAGTTGCTGTGGCTGATATCGAAGAGATTACTGCTTATGTTCTCCTCTAGGATTCTGATGGATTCCTGTCTCATGTTGAGGTCTTTTATCCATTTCAAGTTTATCTTTGTGTACGGTGTAAGAGAATCATCGAGTTTCATTCTTCTACATATAGCTGTCCAATTTTCCCAGCACCATTTATTGAAAAGACTGTCTTTTTTCCACTGTATATATTTTTATTTGACCATAGAGTTGAGGGTCCATATCTGGGCTCTCTACTCTGTTCCACTGGTCTATGTGTCTGTTTTTATGCCAGTACCATGCTGTCTTGGTGATCACAGCTTTGTAGTAAAGCTTGAACTCAGGTAACGTGATGCCCCCAAGTTTTCTTTTTCTTTTTTAACATTTCCTTAGCAATTCAGGGTCTCTTCTGATTCCATACAAATTTTAGGATTATTTGCTCCAGGTCTTTGAAAAATACCGGTGGAATTTTGATCAGAATGGCATTAAAGATATAGATGGCTCTAGGCAATATAGACATTTTAACAATGTTTATTCTTCCAATTCAACAGCATGGAAAGGTCTTCCATCTTTTTGTGTCTTCTTCAGTTTCTTTCATGAATGTTCTGTAGTTCCTTGAGTACAGATCCTTTATCTCTTTCGTTAGGTTTATTCCCAGGTATCTTATGGTTCTTGGTGCTATAGTAAATGGAATTGATTCTCTAATTTCCCTTTCTGTATTTTCATTGTTAGTGTATAAGAAAGCAACTGATTTCTATACATCGACTTTGTATCCTGCCCCATTTAATATTTCTTAACTGAAGTCTAGTGTGCCTTATACTAACATAGCTACTCAAAATGTGAATTATTATTTTCGTGGTAGTTTTCCATTCTTCTACTTTTATTGAGCATCTTTATATTTAAAGTGTGGAGAAAGTCAATTATGATTTCACTTATGGAGCATAAGGAATAACATGGAAGACATTAGGAGAAGAAAGGGAAAAATAAACTGGGGGAAATCAGAGGGGAAGACAAACTGTAAGAGACTGTGGAGTCTGAGAAAGAGGCTGAGGGTTTTAGAAAGGAGGGGGTTGAAGGGATGGGTGAGCCTGGTGGTAGGTGTTAAGGAGGGCACATGTTGCATGGAGAACTGGGTGTTATACGTAAACAATGAATCTTGGAACACCACATCAAAAACTAATGATGTACTGTATGGTGGCTAACGTAACACAATAAAAATAAATAAATAAATAAATACATTTAAAAAAAAATAGAGTTTCTCATAAACCGCCTATAGTTACTTCTCGTGTCTCTATCCAAGATGGTATTTGTTTCCTTATAATTTGAGTATTTACAACATTTCTATTTACTGGAATTGTGGAAACAGTTTGGTTCCAATATACCTTCTTGTCCTTTGTTTTCTGTTTGCCCCATTTTTGTTTCCTTTCTCTTTTCTGTTTTCTTGTTGCTTAATTGAGCATTAACTTCAAGATTATATATCTTGCTGTATATTTTTAGTGGTTATTCTGTGACTTATGAAATAAATCTTTAATTTACCATAATATATCTTCAAATAATGGTATATCATCTGTTGTCCAAGAACCTTAAAACAGTATACTGAATTCTTGTCTTCTCACCATCTTGTGCTTTTGCTGTCACATGTGTCATTTCTACATATATGATTAACAACACAGTGCATCATTAGCTTTGCTTTAAGCAGCCAATTCTCTTTAAGAGATTTAAAGTAAGAAAATAACATATTTTATATTTCCACATATTTACCATCATGACACTATTCTTTTGCTTATATTCACATTTCCATCTACCATCATTTTCCATTTTTCTGAAAAATTTAAACTTTCTATAATAGTCACAGCAATCAGATAGCAAAAAGAAATAAAAGTCACTCAAATTGTTAAGGAAAAATTAAAACTTTCACCCTGTGCAGATGACATGACACTGTAGAAAACTGGAAAGACTCCACTGAAAAACTACTAGAACTGATAAATGAATTCAGTAAAATGGTAGGGTACAAAATCAATATGCAGAAATTCGTTGCACTTCTATATATTAATAATGAAGCAGCAGAAAGAGAAGAAAACAATCTTATTTACAACTGCACCAAAAAAAAAAAAAAATACCTAGGAGCAAACTGATAAAGGTTGAAGAAGCATACTCTCAAAACTATAAAACACTGATGAAAGAAGTTGAGGATGACACAAACAAATGGAAAGGGACTTCCATATTCATGAATTTGAAGAACAAATAATGTCAAAATGTCAGTACTACACAAAGCAATCTACACATTTAATACAATCCCTATCAAAATACCAACAGCATTTTTCACATAACTAGAACGATCCTAAATTTATATGGAACTACAAAAGACCTCAAACAGCCAAAACAATTTTGGAAAAGAAAAGGAAAGTTGGAAGTATCACAAGTATCTAGGTTTCAAGTTATATTACAAAGCTATAGTACCTAAAATAGCATGGTACTGGCACACACAAAAATAGACATATAGATCAAGAGAAAGGAAAAGAAAACCTAGAAATAAGCCCACATGTTACAGTCACATAGTCTGTAGTCAATCTTTCACAAAAGAGGCAAGAATATACAATGGGAAAAAGACAGTATCACAGTATCTTTGACAAATGGTCTTGAGAAAACTGGCCAGCTGCAAAAGCATGAAACTGGACCACATTCTTTTACCATACACAAATATCAACTTAAAATCATTTAAAGACTTGAATTTGAGATCTGAAACAATAAAAATCCTAGAAGAGAGGAGAGGCAATAATGTCTCTGATATCAGCCACAGTGACATTTTTCTTAATATCTTTCCAGGCAAGGAAATAAAAGCAAAATAAACTATTGGGACTACATAAAAACAAGAGGCTTCTGCACAGAGAAGGAAACAATCAACTAAAAGACAACCTACTGAATGGGAGAAGATATCTGCAGATGGCATGTCTGATAAATGGTCAGCATTCAAAATATACAAAGAACTTCTATAACCCAACACTCAAAACAAAATAATCTAGTTAAAAATGAGCAGAAGACATGAAAAGACATTTCTCCAAAGAAGACATCCAACAGACACACGAAAAGATGCTCAGCATCACTCATCACCAGAGAAATGCAAATCAAAACTACAATAAGATATCACCTCACATTCATCAGAATAGCTAAAATCAGCAACACAAGAAACAAGTGTTGGTGAGGACATGAAGAAAAAGAAACCTTTTCTGACTCTAGGTTTTAGCTCAGGTTCCCTGGATCGCAAGAGCAAGCCCCAAATTGGGCTCCATGCTAAGTGCAGACTCTGCTTGAGAGATTCTCCCTCTTCCTCTCCCCTACTCCCAGGTCCTTCTACCACTTGTGCATGCACATAAACAAACAAACAAACAAACAAATAAAACGAAGAGGTACACATACAGAAATACTATTCAGCCATAAATAAGAGTGAAGTCATGCCAACTGCAATGGTGTGGGTGAAGCTAGAGATTACTACGCGAAACGAAGTCAGTCAGAGAAAGACAAATACTAAATGATTTCACTCGTATGTGGAATGTAAGAAAGAAAACAAATGAGCAAAGGGAAAAAAAGACCAAAAAACACCCACACTCTTACCTTTAAAAAAACTAAGCGACCAGAGGAAAGGAGGGTGGGGGGATGGGTGGAGATTAAGGAATGCACTTATCATGAACACGGAGTAATGCACAGAAGTGTTGAATCACTAGTTTTACAATTGAAACTAACAAAACACTGTATGTTAACTACACTTGAATTAAAATTAAAAAACCAATTTCCAAAAGTATAGGTCTGCTCATGATGAATTCTCTCAGCTCCTGCTTGTCTATAGAGGTTTCCATTTCCTCTTCATTTTTGTGAGGTATTTTCAGTGCCACTTTAATTTTACATCAGCATTCTTTTTTTTTTCACTGCTATAAAAACTGTCTTTATATATATAAAGTCATCTGATATACTAACTGTATTTTTTTTCTATATCTCTGTATGTGGTGTTTTTCTCTGACTCTTATAAAATGTATCTATCACTGTTATAAACAGTTTGCAATGTGCTTTGTTACAGTTTAAATGATATGATCTTTCTGCTTCAGATTTGTCTAGCTTCTTGGATTTCTAAATGTATAATCTGAAACAAAACTGATAATGTTAGGCCACTATTTCTTCAAATATTTCTTCTTTTTTCTTGGACTTCAATTACAACAGTATTTCTCCAAGGGTAACTGATATTATTTTATTTTTCTGTTTACTTCAGTTTAGATAGTTTCTACTACAATATCTATTATTTCATTGGTCTTTTTATTTTATTTTGATTAATCTTCTGTCAACAATCCCCAAACCAGGGGTGCCTGGGTGGCTCAGTTGGTTAAACATCCTCCTTCAGGAAACCCTCCTACACTATTTGTGGGAATGCAAGCTGGTGCAGCCACTCTGGAAAACAGCATGGAGGTTCCTCAAAAAGTTGAAAATAGAGCTACCCTATGACCCAGCAATTGCACTACTGGATATTTACCCTAAAGATACAAATGTAGTGATTTGAAGGAGCATGTGCACCCGAATGTTTATAGCAGCAAAGTCCACAATAGCCAAACTATGGAAAGAACCTACATGTCCAACAACATATGAATGGCTAAAGAAGATGTGGTATATATATACACAACAGAATACTATGCAGCCATCAAAAGAAGTGAAATCTTGTCATTTGCGACAATGTGGATGGAACATGCTTAGCAAAATAAGTCAATCGGAGAAAGACAACTATTATATGAGCTCCCTGATATGAGAAAGGGGAGATGCAATGTGGGGGGTTTGGGGGTAGGAAAAGAATGAATGAAACAAGATGGGATTGGGAGGGAGACAAACCATAAGAGACTCTTAATGTCACAAAACAAACTGAGGGTTGCCCAGGGTCGGTAAGTAGGGAGAGGGTGGTTGGGTTATAAACACTGGGGAGAGTATGTGCTATGGTAAGTGCTGTGAAGTGTGTAAACCTGGCAATTCATAGACCTGTACCCCTGGGGCTAATAATACATTATATGTTAATAAAAAAAATTAATTTTTTTTAAAAAAGAAAGAAAGACATATAAGTTAACAGGAAGAGTGCTTGATCCTGGCTAGGACTGAGAAAAACTGTGTGGAAAAGTCCAAGAAATCCCATTCTGAGAAAAAAAATTTAGGATACAAGATATCTACAGAATTACCACTGTTTAAAATGGAATTTCAGAAGTTTTAATTTGATACTGAAATAAGACAAGTTAACATACATACAAGTTAACATACATACATAGGTCTGTATGAACATGACTTTTTTTTTTTTTTTCTAATTTTATCTATTGAATGACTCCTAAATGCCAAGCATTCTCCTCTCTGTGGCTCACAGTCTTCCCCAAGTTGAGTTGGCAATGAGACTCAAATATATGCAAATCACCTGATATCTTTGCCCTCACCAATTCAACAATCATGGGCCTCTGAACTATTAATAAAATATAATAAAGGATTCCAACATGAATTGTAGTTGGAAAAGAGGTGGGAAAATATTATGTCTTCTCAGTGAATACTTTGAAATGAAAAAGTATGTGGTATATACTTCAGAATAATTTGAGAAGATTCTTGTTATGTAAGACCATTTTTGATAATTAAAAAAGACAATATTGTTGGTTAAAAAAAAAAAAAAAAAAAAAAAAAAAACAAAAACCACATCTGCCTTCAGCTCGGATCATGATCTCCAGGTCCCGGGATCAAGCCCCAAGCCTGGCTTCCTGCTCATTAGGGAGTCCACTTCTCTCTCTCTCCCCCTGCCCCTCCCCATTGCAAGTTCTCACTCTCAAATAAATAAATAAAATATTCTTTTTTAAATCCCCAAACCAAATGGTATAAAATTGATAATCAATTATAATTACTTGTTATCAGAATTCTAAGGCTTAGATGGACTCTGGTGGTAGTTCTTGTTCAGACTTTCTCATATACCCACAATCAGAAGCCTCAATTATCTTAAAGGCATCCTCGCTCATATCTGGCATTTGATTCTGGAAGTGACCAGACCTAAGCAAGGCTCTTACCTGAACCCCTATAACATGACCTGGGCACCCTCGCTACATGGTGGCTGGGCTTAAGGATGAAGATTCCAACATGGCTAAGGAAAGAAGTCCTTCCTTTTCTATCCTAGGTTGGGGTGTCATGCAGCACTACTTGGACCAGTCTTTAATAAGGGAAAAAATTATTATTTAAACCCAGATTTGTGATGCCTGGGTAGCTCAGGTCAGGATTCCAGGGTCCTGGGATTGAGCCCCATGTTGGGCTCTGCTCAGCAGAAAACCCACTTCTCCCTCAGCCTGCCTCTCCCTCTGCCTGCTGCTCCCCTGCCTCTACCAAATAAAATATTTTTAAAAAAAGCTTTATCTGATACACAAAGTTCATTAAAAGAAGATACCAAGATACAGTCAAATTAAAAAGTATGTATTTTATAATTAATAAGTTACATAATATCTTAAGTTATATTCCTCTTTGAAAATGTGGATAATGTTGTTCCTCAGGGTTTAGGAAGTAACAGTATTAGATAGTAAAACTAGATATTTAGGGGACACCTGGACAGCTGATTAGGTTAAGAATCTGCCTTTGGCTCAGGTCATGATCCCAGGAGGATGGTACCCCATGTCAGGCTCCCTGCTCAGCAGGGACCCTATTTCCCCCATCCCTCGGCCACAATCCCTGCTTGTGCTTTCTTGCACCCTCTCTCAAATAAATAAATGAAATTTAAAAGAAGAAAAAAAAAGCTAATTTAGTTACTATTTGTGAAATGTGTTTTTGTAATTTCCATTATCCCATTATTGATAATATGCCCATAAAACTATAAATATGTGATTCTTTAATTTAAGCTAGATATGTAAAATATTTATCGGGGATTCTTCTGTTCAACAAATATCAGGAACAGTCTTGGTATAGAGTAAAGAGGAAATCTGGTACAGAGTCATGACCTTAACCTTCATAGAGATTACAGTTGGAGGCACAAATTAATGGAATAGTTATTTGAGTAACTTCGATAAGAACTTTAAAGAAAAGCATGAGAATAAAGATCAGAGGAGATATGACCATCTCCAGATAATTAGCAAAGTTTCCCTAAGGAAGCCAATAAAATTTATTGGTTAAGTAAAAGGCAATCTGGCAAAATGAGGAGAGAGAAAAACTTCATACAATCCTTAAAACAGAAGGTAGTGTGACTAAAACAAGGTCACTGGGAGTGATTTACCAAGAGGGAAAGAGGCTGATTAGCAAGGATTCCGAAGAAAGAGACAAAAACGAGAGTATATAAATCCTTTTAAAAGAAGTATTTTTATTTTTATCTTAAGGGAAGAGTATTAAAAAGGAAAGAGAAGCAACCTGAGCACATCTGCAAAAATCATCTTTGGTTGCAAAGTAACCATCAATGGAAATGGACAAGGACATTTTTATCTGGACAAATTTTCATGTTATCTCACCAGGTGATTCCATCCCTTGTATTTATAATAACATCATATATTTTGTGTAGTATAGTACTGTATATATTATATTTTGTTATATAATTATATTTAACAATATTTTAGGTCGGAATTTGGAGATCTTCCTTTTAGCTTTAGATGTATGTCACTTTAACATTTCAATTTTACGAAAACAGAATCTCTTCAATAAGCAAAATAACATCTCCTCAAATTATAACATGACTTTTTGAAGCTTCAGATGAAGTTCGAGTTGAATTGAGAATCACTGGCGCTATGCCTATGGCAGGCGGGAGAGGAAATACTCTGTCACTAGGGTAGTACATAATTTGCCAAGAGATCAATTTCTCTAATGAAAAATGTGTGAGCTCTTCATAAAAAAAAAATAATAAGCATTGTATATCCTGTAGCTTCTGAGTTTCATATAAGAAAGCAAATCCTGATGTAAAGCAAATTTGTTTCATCATGAACAAAAATTTGGATAAAATTTCATGTGCATTTAATTAGTAACATTCCATTATCATAAGAAACCTCAATAAACTGTGCAGTTGGGCAATAACCCAGAGGATACCCAAAGGAATGAAGAAAATCCTTAAAAGAAGAAAAGCCATCTTAACACTTTTTGTAAATGTTTACAAATTTTACATTATTTCACTTCTGACTCCACTTTGTGCTACGCATATGAACAGAAATGAACTCCCTTCCTTAAATCCTCTTCACAATGAAGACCATGCAAATAATTTATGAGTGCAATAGAATTTTTAAAAGATTTGTGGGAGAGATAAAGAACAGGTTTAAATCTTAGAAAACTAAAATAACTGTATGAATATTAAATGCTAGTCAATGTTATTGTCAGATTATATTTGGCCACCACAATTTTAAGCATTTCGACTAGACATTTTCCCAGCTTTCACTAGGTCTCCTGCTCTCTGCATCTTTCCAACTTAGAGTCAACATTTATTTGTTCATTCATTCATTCACTGAACAAGTTCTTATGAGAAACTCACCATATCCCCGGGCCCCTTATGAGACAAAGAGATGCAGTATGAATAGAATCTAGTGCTTGACTTCAAAAATTTCAAGAGGCCAGCTCATGACACAACAAACATCCTTAGTGTAAATACAATTCCTAGTGCATTATGGATACACTCCATTATGAAAGACACTTAATAGATGATTTTATAAATTTTATGCGGTAGAATGAAAAGTGCCTTAATTTTCAAGTCAGTCATACATAAGTTCAGACCCCACATCTTCTTTTCCCTAGCCATGAAATGAAAGACAAGTAACAACATTCCTGTTTCCTCATAAGCACTGGGCATAATTGTTTCCCAATTTTTTTTTAAAGTGTGTGTAAATAAATGAAACTAACTGGTATATGGCATGTGCCTAGTAACTTTGTTTCCTAGATGATTAAATATTAAATACTTAAATGCATGTTTTGTGAAGTAATAGTTCAGTGATGAACTGTAGGACACAGAGATTTTATGGAAGTATTAATTTTTAGGGTAATAAATTATTAAGTCCCTCAAAATTATATACATTTACCTATTTTACTAATGAAAAATCAGGAAATTTAAGTAATCTGTCTAAAATTTAAATCTCGCAAATTACAAATTCAAGTAATTTTTCTAAGATACAAAGCTGTGCCAAGGCAAGAGTTTCATGTAACAGTCTACTTCCTGGATAAAAGCTGACTGCAAATAGAGAAGTATTGCATTTTATATTCCGGTGGGGATTCATAAAAATTATACTGTAAATTGCTTGAGTAAGTGCTAAAGTTATAATACCTGCTTTCCTCTGTTCAACTTTACGGTAACGGCATTGTTTTACTTTACTTTTTACACAAAATTATCAACAATGAATTTTCAGTTTTCCCTAGCATCTATCAGATTGCTCATCATGTAAGGAAAAAAAGAAATCTGTTAAATGGGAAAAACTGGTTTAAACGTATCCATAATATTTGGAAGAAATATATTATTAAGCTCCAAGATTCCTCTTATTAAATTACAATAGCACTGAAGACTGAGAGATAATTTGTTACTTCTTAACATGGATCATTCAAAAAGAATGAAATATCCTACAAAAGAGACTCCACCCCCCAACACCTAGTAAATGGTAGGCTCTTAAATGTAGCTCAACAATTGTTTTCCATTATGAATTTGATATTTAACAAAACATATAGAACTCAAGACATAACCACTTCTGATTTTACTTCTATCATTATTTTAATTAATACCATTAACCTTCTGATTTCTTAAGTGCCTCTCACCTGTTCCAACCAAAGAAAGTAATATTTTCCTTTTTTTTCTTTGTATTTATTTATTTATTTATTTATTTGACAAAGAGAAAGAAAGAGAGCACAAGAGAGCACAGAGGGAGAGGGAGAAGCAGGCTCTCCATGGAGCAGGGAGCCCAATGTGGGGCTCAATCCCAGGACCCTGGGACCATGACCTGAGCTGAAGGCAGACACTTAACTGACTGAGTCACACAGGCACTGCAAGAAAGTAATAATTTCTACCACAAGGTAAGAAAGCCATATTTGGTGGTGCATTTCTACATTAATCCTCAGGCTTAAGGGCTATGCAGCTATCAGATGTGGATCTTTATTTTTACCTCTGTGTGTTTTCTACAGTGCAAGAAGGTAAAATATAAAGAAGTTCAGCTTCCCAGCTGCTGTATTACTCAAACAACTCCCACTCAAAAAGTACAATACTGAATCAAACTCCCTGGACCAGAAATCAGTAAGAAGGAATTCTGGAACTGATTTTTTTCCCTATGTAACTATGTTCCACAAGTCAAGTTAATTCACTTTCCAGAACCACCATTGCTTCCTCTACAGTTGTGGCTAATGGTATCTTGCTTTACTTATACTGTTGTAAAACAGCAGATGAGACAAAGTTAATTATGAAAAGTAATGTACCAATTTTTTCACCATTGGAAAGTGTTATCATTTATTTGTAATCTCAGGACACTTATGATTTATGAATTGTATTTCTTAAAAAACTACGATTTCTAAGATAAAACTTTATCTCTTATCAATTAGTATCTTTCACCTTGCTCTGATTGGATATATTGAATCATGTTTCTTGCCTCTCCACTTAGAAGATTTCCTATGAGTTTCATCTTTCTAAAAGGAACAAACCTTGTGAGATAAAATGAGCAGAAAATAAAATTAATTCAAACTTTTCTAGAACACTTTTTAAAAGTTGAAAAAAGTAAATAGAAACACATGCATACACACATACACCCAAAAAGGAAGAAATTCTCCTTAAATACTTTTCTACCCTCTCATCAGTTACTTCTTTTCATCCCAATTCTCTATTCTGGCCCACAGACAAAAGGACCTAAAGTTTTTTGACATTTGTCCCTTTATTTCCCTCTCCTCATTTCTGCTTTAAAGAATAATGTCAACAATCTCAGACATTAGTGTAGTTGTGAATTCATAAGAGAAACTACTTGCTTGTAAAAGGTTCAAGAGTTGTCATAAAGTCTACTCTGTAACGATGTGTCAGTGTGTCATTGCATGATTCACATGGGGCTGACAGCTGTTACTGAGGACTTCACACTAGCAGCTAAGAGTAGGAAAACTCATTTTAGGTCAGTTGCTGCTAACATGGCTAACATGTGAATTTCGATTCATGTTGGAAAGAATGACCTGAAGGATATATAAGCACAAAATAAATTAGGGTATAACAAAACTCAGAGAGTAAATGGACTGATTTTAAATGCCATTGATAGAAACATGGTAATTCTTACAGGACACAGGTCTTCAGAAACACGTTATCAGCTTAAAAGATTTATACATTACAAATTCTTTTTTTTTTTTTTAGAATTTTTCAGTGGTTAGTATCCTATATTCAAAGGGAAGACTTCAGTAAAGCAATATGCAAACTCCACTATTGCTCTGAGTTAAGCAAAATAAAATTAGCACAATTGAACCTTTTTCTAGATATTCTGACTTGGTTTTTGCAAGAGAGATCAATTTGTCTACTTCTACCTCTTGCCTTCACTCTGCTGACCCTGTTTTTCATACAGTCTGTTTCAGGATTTGGTTCTCTTTGTCTCCAGATACATTATGTGAATAGCAGGTAACTAACTATAAGTAATCAAATCCCATTCTTCATATGTAAAGATCATCAAAGGCATTTCTCTCTCCCCTTGAGTAATATACAAAGCATTTTTTCTTCTATCTTGGGAAACATGGTGCAAATACAAGTGTTAGAATCAATAATGAATTTGATGAGAAATGATGAAATGATAACAATGATGAGTTTGTTTTTACCATCTGTTACAGGCATGCCTGACTTCATTTTCTGCTTTCTCAGTCAATTTATAATGTTACTTTTTCCCAATTATTGTAACACTAAAAATCAAGTGAAGGAACTCTATGATGGTAGAATTTACTCATTATTTAGATTGTTTAATCATATTAAAATAAAACTGTAAGCAAAGATATCAAATTATTGGTTTTAAGATTTATGAATAAAAACTTTCTCTTTCAATTTTAAGGATTTCTATTTAATAAGATGCTAAATCAGTCAGTAAACATGAGTTAACTATGTGTCAGGCACTGCCCATGTATTGGGAGTTGAAAGTTGAACAAGACAGAACTTGTAAATTCATTGTAATGGTGGAGAGAGAAACTACACTAAAGGTATGGGCTATGTATCTATTGCATTATAAAATCACAACTTCCTTTTGTGTGCCTCTTCTACCTTCTGTGTTGACCAGAAAAAATTAAACACAGATGTCAATTTGAGAATACTGAAAGCAATCTAAGTACAGCCTGTCCAATCAATTCCCAGTAAGGCCAAGGTGAGCACATGATCTGAGCTTGGCCAGTTGGAACCTTCATATTTGAATCTTGAGTGAGTAACAAAGGGAAAGCCAAGGCAGCTGTGATTCATTCTTCCAGTGCTTGCACCTTGACTGGCGAACAGTTTCTTAGTTCCTCCTTCCTAGCCCTCTGGGGTTCTCTGGAGGCTCTCCCTGAGCCTTTTAATATTCAGAACTACTTTAGCCTGCCTCCCCATCTATTCCACGTGTTCCTAATTTCTTACCAATAAATTCCTTTTTGACAAGCTAACATAAGCTTCTTATTGCTTTGAATGGAAACACAAAATCTATACAAAATTCCCAATATTCTCCTAGTAAAGAATGCAATATGTATAGACAGATAAATGAGAAATTAGATTCCCTTATTGAGTGAGGTTTATGAAACTTCTCTATTTGCTAACCACACAAGAAACATCTTTCTCACCATGTTCTTTTCATACAATTTCAAGCAAAACATTTTCATACAATCCCCAGTCATATTTTGACCCTTTGAGTTTCCATAGTATGCAATGGAAACAATTCTATAGCTTCGAACTAGTAGATTTCAAACAAGCTTTATCGATTTAGAATAAAGAGTTATCCCTGGAAATAAAAAAGTATTAAAAGCAAACAAACAAAAAGACTTGAAAGAAAGTGTTTATGCAGGCAGCAGCGCTTGTTAAATCAAACATACTATGATGTGTAAGAATTTTATGTACAGCCACCAACTTTGAAGTACGTAGCTTCCTCGAGACATTAAAAATAGAACTACCCTATGACCCAGCAATTGCACAACTAAGTATTTACCCCAAAGATACAGAAGACGTGAAAAGAAGGGGCACATGCCCCCCAATGTTCATACCAGCAATGTCCACAATAGCCGAACTGTGGAAGGAGCTGAGATGTCCTTCAACAGATGAATGGATAAAGAAGATGTGGTTCATATATGCAATGGACTATTACTCAGCCATCAGAAAAAATGAATACCCACCATTTGCATCAAAATGGATGGAGCTGGAGGGGATTATACCAAGTGAAATTAGTCAAGCAGAGACAATTATCGTATGGTTTCTCTCAAGGGTGGAACATAAGGAACAGTGCAGAGGTCCACAGGGGAAGGAGGGCAATTTGCAGTCAATTGCCCTGCCCACTCCCAGACCTAGGCAAATAATCTGCTTTCATTTTCTGAAAGTTGCCTTCTCTAGAATTTTCATTTTAAGTGGAATAATTTGTTATGTAGTTTTAGCTCTTTTTTACTTAAAACATCTTAAGTTCATCCATGTGTTTAGCATTTCTGGTAATATACTACATTGTGTTTATCCATTTATCAGTTGATGGACATTTGGACTGGTTCCTAGTTTTGGCTATCATGAATAATGCTGCAGGAAGCATTCATGTTCAAGAATTGTGTGGGCAAATGTTTTCTCTTTCTTGAATAGATATTTAGGAGAGGAATTCTTGAATTTTACGTTACTATACAGTATGTTTGCCTTTTGCAGAAAAGGCCAAAGTGTTTTCCACAGTGGCTAAACTATTGTACATTCCCATCTGTTTCTTCCTATCTTCAACACCTGGTACCATTAGTTTTCAATGATAGCCATTTTATTAGGTGTGTAATAGTATTTCACTCTAGTTTTAATTTGCATTTCCCTAATGATAATGATGTTGAGCACTTTTCATGTGTTTCTTAGTTACTCATATATCTATAGATAAAATATCTTTATATTAGCAAGTAATAATCAACATGAATCAAGAAAACAGTTTATAAATTTAACAAAGGAAGTATAAGACATATACCTTGAAACAACAAAACATTGTTAAGAAAAGGTAAAGAAGGTATTTTTTAAAAAATGAAGAGACCTACCAGGGTCAAGAGTTGGAAGACCCTGTCTCGTCAGGATGACAACTGTCTCCCAAATTTACTACAAATTTACTGTAATAGCTATCAAATTTCCAGTAGGATTTATGTAGAAATTGACTTGATTAGCTGATCTTAATTGTTATGAAAGTGCAAAAGGACCAACGACAGCCAAAACAATTTTTAAAAAGATGAATAAAGTTTGAGGTTACAATTTTCTTTTTTTTAGTTTTATTAACATATAATGTATTATTGGCCCCAGGGGTACAGGTCTGTGAATCGTCAGGCTTACACACTTCCCAGCACTCACCATAGCACATACCCTCCTCAATGGCCATAACAATTTTCTTTTAAAACTTAAAATCTACAGTAATCAAGACATTGCAGTATTAAGCATCATGATAAAATACTGGTATCTAGAATATATTTCTAACAGATATATGATTTGTAATTGTTATCTCCTAGTCTGTGATCTGTCTTCTCATTCTGATAGATATAGAGATATATAACTGATTTCTGTAATCCTGTAACCTGACACTTACAAAAAGAGAAGACATCATTGTCATGATTATAATTTCACTGTAAGTTTTTCATAGATATAATTTGTCGGAACAAAAAGTTACTTTTTATTCCTAGCTTATTAAGAGCTTTATCACAAATGAATACTTGATTTTATCAAAACTTTGTGTGTCTACTGAGATTGTATTCTCTCCTTTTATTCTAGCAATATGGTTTATTATATTGAATGATTATTTAGATGTTAATACAAACATGCATGTCTAGGATATTTGTTTTCTAATTTTTATTAAAATCTGCTAATAACATGTTAAGTATTTTTATGTTTGTATTCATAAGGAATGCTGCCATATAGTTTCATTGTACATTTTATTGTAATATATTTGCCTGGCTTTTATATCAGAATAATATTTGTCTCACAGGATAAATTGGTCAGCTGTCTCCGTTTGTATATTTTCTGAAAGGTTTTAAGCATTAGTGATATTTCTTCCCTTAAGCATTTAATAAAACTAAATAGTGAAGTCATGTGAGCCTGGGGGCTTTTATTTAACATCTTTACTGTTTATAGGTTTATTCTGATTTTTCTATTTCTTGAGTTAGCTTTGGTCATTTGTGTCTTTCTAGAAATTCTGTGTCCAATTTAATGGTATAAAGAGGTTCATAATAATCTTTTAATCTTTTCAATTTCCATAAGGTTGGTAGTGATGTATTTTCTTTCAATCTTTATATTGAAGAAAAAATATAGAGAAAACACAAAGGATCATCATTTTAAATATTTGTCAATTTTGTTCATTTCTTTTCAATTGACATTTGGCTTCACTGATTATTTTTTCTATTTTCTTTATTGGCTTATGCCACATAGTAGCAATTCTTTATGTGAGTGCTTCATTAAATATTAAATATAATATCCACAAATTGTAGATACTAGCTACAATATTTTCTTCAAACAGAAATCCCCACTAAAATATAAACCTCATGTTTTCAACATTTGTTTTTCATTGAGTCTTTGAATAAAATTTTTGTTAAGATAAAACTTAAATACTAACCTAATAACTGCTGTGATTATGCTCACAACTGTAAGCATAACTGCCTTTTTATTCAACTAAGCTTATTATATCTAACACCTTCATTGTAGAATTACTTATGGTGAAACACAAGTTTTATTTTTTTACATTTCTATTCAGGTGCTGACTGCCAAATTTATAAAATACAGTAAAAATAAATCACAAGAGATGTAGAAAACAAAAAGCAAGAAAAGATGGAAGCCCAAATATTTCAACAACATTATTAAATATAAATAGTCTAAATTTCCCAAACTAAAAGGCAAAGATTACAATATTGAGTAGTGCCAACAAGAAAGTCTTTTTAAACATGCAGACACAGAGTAGTTAAATACAAATGATGGAAAAAGATATATTAATACTAATCCAAATATCAACACACTTAAGTTGCTCTATTAATACTAAATAGATTTCTATTAATACTAAATAGAGAGTATTTCCTGAGGGAAAGATCTTTCAAGAAAGGGATAAATTCTTGAAGAACATAATAATCCTAAATACTTAAATAATTTGTTTCATTTGAGGTAAATTTAGAATTGAAAGAAAAACAAATTCTTAATTATAAATGGATATTTAACACCCCATCAAGATATTTGACAGATTGCATAGACAAGAAATTGGTAATATAGATCTTTAAAATAGTACTGATTTGATCTAATTGGTGTTTATTTCAAATTCTCCACTAAATACTGAGTATCTTTTTTTCAAGAACATGTTATTTTTACTGATAGACCATAAAATACATCTCAATAAGTTAAAAAGATTTGAAACAAACGTTCCCTCTTCACAATAAAATTAACAGTAATTAACAGAAAGAGATCTGAAACAACCCAAATATTTACAAATTAAATGAAAATTCTAAATAATTTATAGATCAAAGAAGAAATCAAAAGGAAAATGGAAAGTATCTTGAAGTGAATGAAAATAGTAGACAACATAAAATTTTGTGGCATCCCCCTAAGGCAGCCAGTTCTTATAAGGAAAAACATAGCATTGAATCTTTATATAAAAATATAGAAAGATCACAAATCAAATTCTATCTTAAAAATTATCAAATTAAAGTAAGCAGAAGAAAGAGAACAAAATTAAAAGCAAATGTCAGTAAAAATTTAAAAAATACAGTGAAATACAAAAAAAAAAAAAAAAAAAAACCTGTGGAAACAAAAGGTTGTGTTTTAAGAGTATCAGTGTATTTTCAGAGTGTCAAGACATTTCCAACCAGACTGACGGGGGAGAGAATCTAACTATTGCCAACCTCACATAGTATAATAAGGACATTACTAAAGATCAACCTTATAGGATCAATAGTCACACACATTCTTTAAGATTTTAAATGGGAAAAATAGTATATTTAGTCAGATAGTGACCTTATCTATTCTCTCCTTATTCTGGAAGTATTAAGTTTCCTTCTTGTATCATGTTCCTTCACAGAGAAAAACTCTTAGTATTTCTTTTAGAGTAGTTGGCCATTACCAAATTCTAAGTTTTTCTGTATCTGAAAATGTCTATGATTTACCCTCATTCCTCGAGGTGTATTTTTGCCTTACACAAAATTATGGGTTTATATAGTTTTTTTCATTTGACACTTTAAAAAACATTGCTCTACTCTCTTTTTGCTTCCTTTGTTTCTGAGTACAAATTCACAGGCATTTGAATTTTTGTATTCTTATATGTAATATAATTTTTTTTTCCCTCTGGAGGCTTTCAAAGTATCCTTTTATTTATTTGTCAGCAGCTTGATTATGATATTTCTGGGTGTGCTTTTTTTTTAAGATTTTATTTATTCATTTGACAGAGATGTCACAAGTAGGCAGGCAGAGAGAGAGAGAAGCAGGTTCCCTGTGAGGAGAGAGCCCGATGTGGGGTTCAATCCCAAGACCCTGAGATCATAACCTGAGCCGAAGGCAGCGGCTTAACCCACTGAGCCACCCAGGTGCCCTTGTGCTTTTCTTTCAATTTATCTTCTTTGGGGTGTACTAATCCTCTTGATCATGTCTTCTAATAAACTTGGGAAATTTACAACACTTATTCCTATTTTTCTTTTCCTGCAGCAATCTTTCTTTTCCCCTTCTGAGTTTTCAATGGCATCAATATTAAACTTTTAATACTGTTTTTGGTCTCTGAGGGTTTTCCTTTCCCCAATAGTCTTTTGCCTTAATGTTCTTTAAATTCAACAGTTTCTACTATTCTATCTTCAATGTCATTGACTCTTTTAGCTAAAAAAAAAAAAAAAAAAAAACGTCTTTTTTTTTTTTTTTTTTTTTTAAACCTTTTTTTTTAATTTTTTTTTTTTTTTTTTTTTTTTTTTAAACCTCTTTTATTTATTTATTTTTTTTCCACTTTTCTATTGATCTCATCCATTCACAGCAGTTTTCAGTTTGTTTGTTTGTTTGTTTTGGCGGTGGGTCGGGGGGAGTACTGTTATATTTTTCTGTTCTAAAATTTCTATTTGGTGATTTTATATAATGTTCAGTTCTTCCGTATTTCGGTTTGTTTCAGGAACATTCTTTCTTCTTAGGGTATGCTTAAAATAACTGCTTTGAAGCCTTCAGTAATTCCAAAATCTGGGTTCTCTGGGTTTGCATCTACTGACTGAATTTTCCTTTGAATATTTATAGGATACTCCTGAATCTTTGTCTAATAATTTTAGATTCTATCTGTACATTTCAATTAATATAATATTAAACTCTGGGTTTTGTTACAAGTCCTCTGTAGAAAGTATTTTGCTGTTTTGTCTGCTGTGTTGTTTTCTTTTTTTCCCAGCCCAGTGAGGTTCAGAGAGAGATTTCAATCTCACCCTCTATGAGTCCTAATACATAGTATTACATCAAATTGTAATACATCAGTACAGTTATCGAAGCCTTTGTATGATTTTTGGGTTTGCCCAGCACATGCACTATTCATGGGTTATTCTGAGACTTGGGACATAGTTTATACTACAGTGCACTTATCAGTTTCTTTCTATGCTGCTTCATGTCTGTTGCATACCTGCACAATGTGGGATTCAGCATAGAACTTGTATTGTTTCATAAACAGACTCAGGCATTCCCTTCTACAGCCTTCCCTTTTGTTGTAATTTCCTCCATAGTCTGACTCTCAGAGGGCCACGGAAGGTTCTGGGAAGGCCCATAGAGAGAAAGATTTCTTCCAAATCTCCCTTCCATCTTTAATTCTATTTTTTTTCTAACTTCAGGTTAAATATCACTTTATTAGGCAGGATTCTTTGACTCTTCTAATACTAAATTTACTTCACATTTAATAATTATACACATACTGCTTTGTTTAATATCATTCCCCCTATAATTTACACATCTATAAATCATGAAATACAATGAACCTCAAACAATGTGGGGTTAGGGATGCTGATCTCCCACACAATTGAAAATTTGTTCATGACTTTTTTAATTAAAGGTTTTATTTGAGAGAAAGAGAGAGAGAGAATGACAGAGAGTATGCATTGAACTGGGGGTAGGGGCAGAGGAAGAGGGAGAATCAGACTCCCTGATAAGAAAGGAGTCTGATGCAGGGCTCCATCCCAGGACCCCAGGATCATGACTTAAGCCAAAAGCAGATGCTTAACTGATCAAGTCACCCTGGTGCCCCTGTTCATAACTTTTGAGTCCCCATAAACAGCTTACTATTGCCCAGAAGCCCTATCAATAACACTCAACAGAATTTTGTATATTATATACTGTATTCTTATAATAAATTAAGCTAGAGGAAAGAAAATATTATTAAGAAAATCATAAAAAAGAAAATATATTTACAGTGCTGTGCTATAGTTAGGAAAGAAAGAAAGAAGAGAAAAGAAAGGAGAAAAAGAAAGAATCCTTGTGTAAGTGGACCTTTGCATTTCTAACTCCGTTGTTCAAGGGTCAACTACATTCCTGCACTGCCCTTGCTTTAATGAAAATGCTTTTTCAAGTGCTTTGCATAGGAAATACAATGATTTTTTTTAATCAACAGATTAACAAATATCATTGAGATGGGAAGAAAAACATGTCACTCAAAAAAATTCAATAGAATTTTGAAAATTACGGAGAATTTTGAAGATGTAGAATATTTTCATGAACAGAAAATAAAGTGTCAAGTAGCACTGCCAATTCAACCATGTCTAATTATTCTTCAACTGCTGTTCTTTATAGCACATATTATTCACTCAATACTAAAATTCAGCACTGCAGTATAAAGACTCTTCATCTAAAGTCCTTCTGTTAATAAAAAAATAAAAAATTTAAAGTCCTTCTGTTAAGACTTGAAGAATTGGAATATGATAGCGTTACAATGGGACAGTGATTAGTTAATAGCATTTCACTATATGCCAAGATTTGTGGGACTTGGCATTTAAATCTTAATTGCAAATAAAATAAAATAAAATAAAATCATTGAATGAATCACAGGAGAGAACCCTTTTAGAGATATGCTTCACATTAATTTCACTGATTCATATAATACAAATATTTCAGATATATTAGAAAATTAGTGTCTGTAAGATTTGTCATTCATTCAAAAGAAAAGGACTCTTCTACAGAAAAGGAAATACAGTATAAACTAGGGGTAACAGTGATCAATATATAATAGAATACATTGACTCAGAAGCTGAATTAATCCAAACAGCTATCGTTCAGAACTTCTTCAGTGTCATGAATATTTAATACAGATGGCCAACTCTAAATTCCTCTAAAAAATAAGAGTATCTCAAATTTACCAGTTATATATATTTTGTAAGAGAAAGTAACTAGTAAATGAAAAAACTAATCAACTAAGGAAGTTGAATAAGATATTACCAAGTGCAAGACTGACAATATGATTCCCTTCAGGGATGCATCTGCCTGTCTCTCAGTGACAGACATCATGGCAGCAGCGAGCGGAAATGCAAAAAAGAAGCCAATTTACAGGGAAGTAGTTCCTGGTTTAAATAAAGACCAATTCCAGATTCTGGAGTATAATAAAATAATTCTGTCACATGTGATTTAGAACATAACAAGCAATGACAGCTTTCCTTTGATACTGATAAACTGCCCCAGCTGTACAGTGCATGGCTGATCTACTATAGATAACAAATATCAGTAAAAGTGGTCAGAGGCACAAAAGAAAGCAAATATTTGAAACTCCCTGCATATGTGAATCTACTGAACTATGAATTTATGACCAGAGGGAAAATTATACATTACCTTAGAAATATATGTGTGTGTGTTTGTATCTATATCCACCCACCTCATCTCACCCAACCCCCCAAGAGAAAAAAATAGCTTATTTATCCCAAAGGTAACTGATTCCTTAGAGACAATGGTGAACAATCCATTTTCTTGTTTGTCTGTCGAGGAAGACTTGCAAACCTAATAAACTCAAATCAATAAAAAGTATCAAATGTTTTACACAACTTATACATATGAAATCGGACAGTGTGCTACTTGAGTATCACGAGGTGATTCTTGCTTTCTGGCATCAGAAATGTATAGAATGTGGGAAGGGCATCACCCTTCCCACATTCTATACCTAAAAGATCATGTCGCTTACCCATCAATCCCTCACTACCTGACGCAGTGGTCACCTGTGATACTGGGAAATGGTTGGAATGAGGCTTACTTCTGACTCCGATTTTCTTTTTTTTTTTTTTTAATTTATTTATTTGACAGAGAGAGAGAGATCACAAGTAGGCAGAGAGGCAGGCAGAGAAAGAGGAAGGGAAGCAGGCTCCCTGCTGAGCAGAGAGTCCGATGTGGGGCTCGATCCCAGGACTCTGGGACCATGACCTGAGCTGAAGGCAGAGGCTTTAAACCACTGAGCCACCCAGGTGCCCCTGACTCACGTTTTCTTTAGCTAACTTATCCACAATTGTTGAACTCATAACCAGGTCCAAGCTCTGCCTCAGGCTGCTGCTCCCTTGATCTCTGGCCACTGCCTGAACACCAAGATATTCATCCTTGTTCTTCTTTTTACCGAAGGACTATGTCCATAAAGTTGATGTATAGTAGGCATTTACTGACTTTTTATGTGTAAAAGAGGGTTTATTAATTAAGAAATAATTTTTAATTCAATCCAACACATCATTGTTCCTAAAAATATATAGGCCTTTCTCTCCATATGAAATGCCTCAACCATTTCTACTTGCAGTCCTAAGTCTCCTGTTCACTTGTCTGTTTCTTATGGAATCCATAACAAATCCTTCCCACAAAATAAAATCTAAAATAAAACAAGCTAACAAACTCTACAAAACAATATTCCAGTTAAAGCCAAATACATGTCATTTTATTATGTGACAAGGTTTATAATTTAAAACTATGTCTAAAATGTCTCCAATTTATGTTATACTCCATGCCTTATATTTAATAATTTTATGATCTATCATAATTTTTTCCCCTTCCAACAATATATTAATTATGTTTCAAAAGAAAATTCAGCTCTCTTTCCAGGCCCACAAGTTCATACAGCAACAACTTTTAATATATCATTTCTCCCCAAATAGATGTAAAATATAGAGGATAATGGAGATTGTTAAAAGGAAATTTTAGACTACATTAAAATTATAATAAAATGTAATCATACTAAGGATAGCATAATAAAAAGTAATCCAGAAAAAGAAATGTTTTTGACTGCTGCAGTAATTTAGTATTTAACAAATACTGGTCTTGTGCTTGCTTCGGCAGCACATATACTAACAAATACTGGTCTTGAGATAAGCAATGGAAGAAATATCATAAACAAATTACCAAGGGGATATTTTGGATCATCCTTGATTTTTCTCATGTCCACTAACTTTTTAAGGAATTACCTGGAAACATGTTCCTCTTGATCTTCATAGATCAGGCATAGCTCTTCCTTTCTTGAATCAAAGCCACAGGTAGAATAATTTACATTCTCATGGACAATTATGACCAAGAATCAAGTAAATAAGGAAATAAATGTGTGTATATAAAACATTTTAGATTTTTCCAATATTAGATCAGAATATAGTAAATATGTTGGCAGATATACATCCATTTCACTTCTATATATTTGTATAGTTGGTTTATATATATGGTTGAAATGAATATTTTTAATATGTTTATGCTATTGAATGAATTCATTTTCCATCTATTCTCAACAGAATATCATTCTCTAAGGAGCTAGAGAAGAATAAATTTTTTCATATTATCTCTCATTTTATGATACCGTGTGAGGTAAGTTCTACATCCTGTACAAGGCCATATATCTTTTTTCTATACCCTATAATTTGTACAAATAACTAGTTTCAAATCTATAGATTATATACAGTACATTTCCACACTCAGAAGTATTTTCTGGCAACTGGATTTCACTCTCAACACACATGGACGCTCCAGAGAATTATCACTATCACTCCTCATTCCAGTTTGTGGCAGAACAGCTACCATGCAAAGACTAATAGGAGTTGCTTTTTAAATACATGGCTACCTTGCCTCTCAGGTAAGATAATTCTCAAACATGTATGCCTTCTAGAGTTCAACACTATGATTATTCTTTAGCTAACTACAGTAGTAACTGGCTAGATTTTATTTATTTTATTTATTTGAAAGGGAGAGAATGAGAGAAAGATGGAGCATGAGAGGAGAGAGGGTCAGCGGGAAAAGCAGACTCCCCTCATTATAACTGTCCCTGCTTAACCCTGAGCAGGGACCTGAATGCGGGACTCAATTCTGGAACTCCAGATCATGACCTGAGAGGAAGGCAGTCACTTAACCAACAGAGCTACCCAGGTGTGCCAACACAGTATTCTAAACTAAGATTCCCCTGGGGCAACTGGGTGGGTCTATCCGTTAAATGTCTGCCTTTGGTTCAGGTCATGATCCCAGGGTCCTGAGATCAAGCCCCACAGGAACCCTACATGGAGCTCAGTGGGGAGCCTGATTCTCTCTCTCCTCTGCCACTTTACCTACTGTGTGTGTGCATGAACACACTCTCTCTTTGGCAAATAAATAAATAAATAAAATCCTAAAAACAACAACAAGAACAAGAAACTAAGATTCCCCTTCAGGACCAAAGAAAGGAATTACTCCTCAAGTTGCTGGAACTACTGTCAGCTGAAAATCCTCTAGAGTTGTCAGCCATCTAGAGAAATGTCCTTGGCTAGAGATAGGTCTTTGTCCCAATATCTCATCCCTTCTTTGGGGCAGCATGTATCCAATGACAGAAATTACAAGCTCATAGAAACTTAGCCTCCTTACCCCCAATTCAGGACAAATCTAAAGGATGCTAAATTATCTCTAAAATTTCCATTTATCAATTTCTATACCAATCTTCTTTCGAGGAACGTAAGTCTGTAAGTTTGGAGCTAAGAGTTGTCTGAGGGAGCAGATGCTAAGATGGGGTTTTGCAGCAGATTAGTGGCCACCTAGCAAGGAGGACTTTATTGCTTGTTATAAGAAAGGAGTGGAAATCACCTGGAACTTGGAAATGCAGTGTAGAGCTTCCACTGATGGTGAAGTGGAAGAGTACACCAACAGAAAGAACTGTACTTATCAGGTCCTCGATAAACAAGGGAGGGAATTAGAATCATAAGAACCAATGAAACTGGATAGCCATTGTTACTGATTCTTTTGAAAAAGATAAACGGCTGCAAATGATTAGTAGGAAGTTATACTCCATATTTGGCAGCAAATAAAAATATGCTTATTGTCTTCAGCTAAGGGAAGAAGCAGCAGAGGCCCTAACTCTGGACTTAGTTATTGGTCCAGAAGAACTTCAAAAAAGGTCAAAAAATCTGTTTTGTTAGATGTTATACAAAGGCTAGCTTAGGAGTAATGAAACTAAGTAATGGGGATGAGGACACCCAAAATCTACAATTTTCAATTCCTCTGAATCCTCTGAGGCTATAGATGTGACCCACTTCTCCTTAATATGTGGCACATCACCCTTCCTTGAACATGGTGCATATGCCTCTTCCCTGTAAACACTATGAAACCCTGAGATCTGACCACATCTCCCCTCCTTATAACCAGGCCAATAAAAAATAAAATCACTACAGATTCCACCCAGGGTAGTGCTCGGCCTGCTAAGGAAGGAAAGGGCCTCTATCCAGAAGGAGCTGTAAGACAAAGCTGACATGTGCCATCAGAGGTTGACTGAGTATTCACAGAGGTGGTTTGTGGGAATGCTGGATCACAGGATGCTACATCAGAAAGCATTTATCAGGATAGGAGTGCCCTTTCAGACTACAGATATACAGACCCTATTACATACCCTGGAAAAAGGTGCTAATATGCTTCTGGATGGATCTGAAAGCATGAAGAAAGCAACAGTCCATTGAGCAAGGTACAAATTCCATTTTGGCCAACAGTGGGAGAAGGTAATAAAAGGCTGAGGGAGTGATATTAGAGTGGATTTGGTGGATCGCTAGAATACTCACTACATGATCTCATTCCGTGAAAGTGCCTATAGGATATACTACTTACTGAAGCACAAGCAGTATAGGGGTGAGAAGGACAACACCAACACTAAGAAGCTCAGTGAAGGCTTCCCTCTGCAGGCCATGGTTGGCAAGAGGAGAGTCTGATACAGAACTGGGTTCACTGATAGCAGTGGGAATAACAGGACGCAACATGAGAGGCAACATTTTGGCAATGCTTACCACAAGTCAAGCCATTTTCCCACCCACTCTTGATCTCTTTATTTCAAGCAAACAGTGCTCTTTCTAGCTGCGCATCTTCACCTAGACATTTGCATTAACCCCAGGAATGCCAATCACTATTAGCTATCATCACAGATTCTTTTAAGTCAGCCTTCCTTCCATTCTATCTTTGTCCTTGACCATTAAGGCCATGATGATGACTATGTCCACTTTACTCTGAAGACTGAAGTGTTACCACAGCTTCTGCTATTCCAGAATTCTGTGATCACACTAGAAGACCCAGTTCTGTAACAGAATCTCCTGTTCAGGGTCTTGTTTTAGAGAGCACAACCACTACTGAGCTCATCGATAAGCTGGAGTCCTCTGACTAGTACATTTCTTAAGACTTTAGTGAGGAAATATCCCCTGGGATCTTCCAAAAAAACATAGACATCTGTTATGTTCCTGGGTCTTACAGATCCACTCGAGCATGGATCTCTCAGATCCTTTTGATCCCTTTCTCAGCACTATACCAAGGGAGACATGACACCTCCACTTCACTTAATGTGGGCCAACATTCTTTTCCAAGTGTTTAGGAAGAGACCCAAGAATATATTAGGACCAGCTCCAGGTACCCTTGCCAGGTCATTAAATCTTAGTCATGGGAAGCATGCTCTCATATCAACAAACTGTCCCTTATCCAGATTTAAATTCTGTCCCCCTAGACTTGGAGTCTCAAGGTCTATTTGAAAGCATACTCTTGAGTTCCTGCCCATACATATTATTGAGACCCCTGCAGCTCCTCTATGAATATTCTTCCTTTTCTTAGTAGAACCATGCTGAGACTTGACCCAAAAAATATATGATGATGTTCATTATTTCTAAAATTCATGGAAATATGCATTAATGTATCAAAGAGATACATCTCTTACCAGGCAAATTCACAAAATGAAAGAAAATGGAAATATCCAATGCCGAAGAATGTGAAGAACATGCATGCACACGTTGCATTTACATATCTTAATACAGTGGGTTTTGAACAGCTTTTTTTTTTTTTTAAAGCAAATCTGTGGTTTCCATCAAGTTTTAAAATGCACATAGTTTATTGATTATTTCTAGGTATATGTTCCTCAGAAGTTGAACATGTGCCCAAAGCCATACTGCAATGATCTTCATTGCTAGATTATAACATCCAGTAAGAGAAAACAGTATCTCATGTTCATTAATAGAAGGGGAAAAAGAGAGGAAGAGAGTAATGAGAAACAAAAAAAAAACAAAATATAAAAAACAATATTCTTCTCACTAAATTTTCTTTTCTTAGAATATATGTATGCCATTACATTTTCTTCTACTGTGCCATGATTTTCAGGATTTATTTTCAAAAGCTGTTATTTCATAAAATGATATGGAAGTGTTCCTTCTTTATCCATCCTCTGGAATAGTTAAGTAGCAATGGAATTACCTGATCTAAGCCATTAAAATTCCCTGTGAAAACACCTGTCTTATGGTTTTTCTGCATTTCTTTTTACCTGTTAATCTTTTGTATCTTCCCAGTTCTTCTCTGTAAGTTCTGTTGAGGCATTCTTTTTTTTTTTTTTTTTTTTTTTGTAAAGATCTTATTTATTTATTTGACAGACAGAGATCACAAGTAGGCAGAGAGGCAGGCAGAGAGGAGGAAGCAGGCTCCCTGCTGAGCAGAGAGCCCGATGGGCAGCTCGATCCCAGGACTCTGGGATCATGACCTGAGCCGAAGGCAGAGGCTTAACCCACTGAGCCACCCAGGCATCCCCTGTTGAGGCATTCTAATATTACTCTGGTATTAGTTTGGTAAAATATATTTTCTTAAAAGTTTCAAAGGCTTTCAAATTTATATGTAAAGAGTTGTTTAATGTCATTTTTAAGAGATGTTGACTTTTTGATGGTTATTTCTTCTTTGTTATTTACATTTTTTGTCTAGATGTTTACACATCTTCTCAAAGTTTTTTATTAAGTTGGTTTGGTTTTGAGTGCTTAATATTTTTCCATGACATAGTTTTATAATTGTTTTAATTAGTCCTATTTTTCAAATCATGTTTTGTTTTTATTAATTTATACTTTCTTCTTTTATTTTCCTTTGCTGATATTTTATAAATTGAGCTTTTAATTTAGTCATTTTTCCCTCATTTTTTAATTGTAGAACTACTGATTGCTATTTATTATTCCTAGGCATTTAGTTATATATATATATATATATATATATATATACATATATATAATTTAGTTATATATATTTAGTTATATTCATTTAGTTATATATATATGTCATTTTTATTATTTTTCTAGGTATTTTCCAATTTCATTTTTGTACTATATACTTTTTTACTGGCACTTACTTAGGATTTCTAATTCAAAGGAGTTGTTTTGTTATCTTGTTAATTGAAGCTTTAGAAATGAATTTTAATGTGTATTACACTATGGTTAGATAATGCTGGTTGTGTCATTTATATTTAGAGGATTATAGTTTCTTTTTTACTTAATATATGGTCAGCTTTTGTAAATGTACTATGTGTAGTTGAAAAGACATTCATTAGAGCTTGGGTTCAGAGTCAGATAAATATTGATATTTATCATATTGATTATGCTGTTTAGATATTTTACATCCTTGTTATTTTTTGCCAACTCAATTCATCTTAGTCGGTGTGTTTGTATCTCATATTATTATACTTTATGTATTTCTCCTTTCCTGTCGGGTACTTTTTATGAAAGGTGTTGGTATGTTTTCATTGGAGATTGTAGCCTTTCACATTATAAATGTTATTTGTTTTATCTTTTCTTTTTTTTAAAAAGTTGTACCTTGTCCTGTGTCAAGATAATTATCCAATTCTAATTTTCATTTTCTAGAATATCCTTAAATATCCTTTCATTTTTTTACTCTTTTGGATTTGGGGGATATTTTTTTCATTTTATGTGTATCTTATTATATAATATACAATGTAAATGGAGTTGATTTTGCTTTGTTGGTAACATATATTTTTTCTTTTGATTTGTAAGATAGGGCCATTTATATTTGTTAATAGGACCAATTTGTTAAATTAACTGCCCCTCTCTTGCTATATTTATTTGTATTTAGTTTTCAAAATAATTTTACTTCTTAGTTCCTATAGAATTCTAAAATTTTCTAAAACCCCATTCGGTGTAATAAACTTGCTATTAATTTATTCCCCATTCATTTTTTCACCATATATTTTAAAGTAATATTTCACTCACAAACTGATACCTATGGAGCAATTAGTCATCTTTTCCCCCCTCAGCTTTATTCAAGTATTATTTACAAAAATTACATTTAAAAATTCCAACTTTTTAAAATTTGTGTGTTGCATATATGTTGTTAGAAAATATAATTGTTTTTTTAATCTATGTAATTTTGTTTACATATACTTCAACAATTCCACCAGACATTTTGCTGAAGTTTGTTCTAGGTTTTTTTCTTGGTTGTCTGAAGTTCATTCCTAGGAGATTGCTCAAGAGGCCCTCAAGAGAGCAATCCTTTATTTCTGACATATTAATAACTTAATAACTATTGGTCTCTGGCCTCTATACTTAGAGTCAGCTTGGCTGAAATTGAAAATCTTAGTTCATATTTTCATTCCTTGATGACCTGAAATGTGTTCCTCCCTTGTGTTGTGGTATAAAGTATTACAGGGATTTTCTTTCCTTTATGAGACTTTGATGTTTGGCTTGGCTAATACTGTGGGGGCCCAGGACAAGCTCCCTTAAGACATGTCATACTGATTACCTTGAATTAAGGTTACTTAAGAAATAGCCAGTGCAAGAACACTGACCCTCTTTTGTCTCCAGACAGCAGGAAATAAATCTCCCATGGGAA
The DNA here is from genome assembly GCF_022355385.1 of Mustela nigripes. NCBI lineage: Eukaryota > Metazoa > Chordata > Mammalia > Carnivora > Mustelidae > Mustela > Mustela nigripes. The sequence continues at coordinate 48,981,497 of NC_081571.1, forward strand.
AGGTACCTTCCCTGTACCAGGAGGTAGGGAGATGACCACCTTATCAGAGCTAGGGAATTCAGGGCCAAAGAGTCCTATATAAAGAAAGCTTAATACTTTTACTGATTTACTATTGCAGCCCTATTTCTATTTAGAATTCTGTACTAATTGAAGCTCCCAAATGTAAGTTTTCTTTGTCCTATCAATTCCTCACAGACTTATGTCTCTTTGTTTAAAAAAGTATAACAGCTACCTGTCTTGGTCGCTTCTTAGGTTCCAGATCTATGAGATTTCCAAACACACAAACTAAGTTGTTTTCCTGTCAGTCTGTCTTACATTAATTTAATTCTTAGACCAGGTAGCTGAAGCTTGAAGAGTAAAGGAAAAATTTTCCTCCCCAACAATACATATAAATCCTAGCAGTTTAAGTCAAACATGTATGATTCTAAATGATTCTAAAATCATTTTCTTGTACACAGTATGTTTTATCAGTATAAATGTTCTATTCCTCTTCCTTCACCACATAAATATGCTAACACACAGAAACTGACACACATATGCACATATTTTTCTTTTATTTACAAGAATTCTGTTCATTTCCCTTTCACTTTTTTTTCTTAATTTATCAATTTATTTAGTTGATTATTTTGTTGTTCTGTGTCTATTTCCTTGATTATATTTGTCATGATGTCTATTCACTTTTGTATTCCACCTAGTTCAATCTTTATGAATTTTAGTTTCATTTTGTTTTAAACCATCTTCTACATAGTCTACATTTATTCATCTTATTTTTCAGCTTTACTTGCTTTTGATTGATCAAATTCTCTTGTAGCATCAATAATTTTCTTAATTTCTTTTAGGTCACTTTGAAGTCACATGCTTTATATTTGTGTTATTCTCTCATGTATACGTTGACTTTGAACTCAGTTACCTTACACAAATTTCCTTAAACCACTGCATGAAATTTAATCATAGTACTTTTTAGTCGCTATTCTTGAAATGAGATGGCTGTTCTGTACTCTTTAAAAGAACACTTCTCTTAGTTTTGGTTTGGTCAACTGCAATCTTCCCAGTTGAATTCCTCAAATGCACCCTCCTTTGTAATTTCCTGCTAATTATTTAGTTTGAAAATATGCTTCTAAGATCTGCCTCCTATGAATACCTCTTCAGTATCTAAATATCTTTATACATGAGGTTCAATGTTGCTGCCTTTCTTCATTTGGACACTAAGCAATTTTTATTAAGTTTGGTCTCTCTTCTGAAAAGTAGTTGTAAGTAGGAATTGCATTAAACCTCAAAGTCTTAAGCCTGATTTTCCTAAGGCTGCTTAGTGAATAACAATGTTGTCTTCTACTCACCCACAATTTGCTGACTGTAATACCTGGAATTGACAAAAGTTTTTACTTCCTGATTGTGAAAACACAACTGTGAGTATTTCCTGTGGCAAAATAAACAAGGTTATACAAACCTGTTCAAGTCAATGTGACAATTACATTTAAAATAAAAAAATCCCTGTGAGGATATGCATTTCTATGACTTGATCAGCAGTCCTCATTAGGCTGGGTTTGGGTAAATACACATTCTGTGTCTTCATCCCAGGTCTGTGATAGTAATGTGAAGAGTTACTTTTAAAGGACTGTTACCAGTATGTTCTCAGAAGTCACCCTTAAATTTAACTGTAAAGCTTATTTATTAGCATGTGCATCTTTGGCTTCAGTTCATCCAATAGCATGACCACCTAAGTATATTATAATACTGTCCTTCCTTCTCTACTTTTGCTAGTAAATTTTAAGATAATTGAATTCATTGTTCCCAAAGGCCATTACATAAAGCAATTATCTAGGCATGATGTTTTAAATATTAAGAGTACACAAGATGCCTCAAAAGAATTAGAATGTATTCATTTTACTGTATAAAATATTTTAGTAGAAATACACACACATTTTACAAAAACCAAACTTTAAAGAGGCACAGTAAACATTAACTATTAAAAAAACCAAATAATTCCTAATTCCAACAAATTACGCATTCATAAAGGTGTGAAATACAGGAAAGCCTTTTATATTGAAACCAATAGGTCATTTGAAATGAAACAAGTTATATTTAGTAAACTTTCTTCACTTTAGAATTAACAAAGCTAGAGTAATAAAAATTCAATACCCATATGACTTAAGACTATATTCTTTTTTTTCCCCCAAATCGGTAACTTAGAACTAATTTTCCCTTGGATGCTGGCCAAATTGGCAAGGAAATTCATTAAAAATAAAAGCATTACTGTTCATAATACCATATCAAGAAGATTGATTTGCACAACATTTATTATAGGCTAAACAAATGTTAAAGGTACATAGCCCATACAACTGCCTCAGGTAAAACACTGCCAGGATCATTTATCCAACCAGCAATAAATCTAGCCAGCATATGTTAAAATTTTTTATATTGTTAATTTGCCATGATTCTGTAAATAAATCTGAGTAAAAGTTTTTAAAAATTAACAGTCCATTTTAGACATTAAATTATATGCAATTTTAACATAGCATCACTCTTGTTTTAGTAAGTAAAATCTAAAAGTAAAATAGCAAATATATGTATTCATAAATTTTCTGTGGTAAAATACAAATATAAAATATACCATTTTAACCATTTTAAGGGTACAATTAAAAGGCATTAAATACATTCACAGTGCTATGCAACCAACAACATCTAATTCCAGAACATTTTTATCATCCCAAATTGACTCTCAGTACCCACTAAATAGTAATTCTCCATTACTCCATCTCCCCAGTCCTGGTAACCACTATTCTACTTTCCATCTCTATAAACTTGCCTTTTCTATGTATTTCATACAAGTGAAACCATATAATATTTGCCCCTTTGTGTCTGGCTTATTGAGCATAGTGATTTCAAGGATCATCAGTGTTGTAACATATCAGAATTTCATTGCTTTTCAAAGCTGAGTAACATAACATTGTATGTATATACCACATATTGTTTATCTATGAATCTGTTGATGGGCCTTTGGGTTGTTTTCACCTTTCAACGATTGTGAATGAGCTGTTACAAACATCGGTATATATCTGTTTAAATTTTCTGCTTTCCAATTATTTGGATACATACATAGAAATGTAATTGCTAAATGATATTTAACTTTTGGAAGAATAATTATACTGTTTTTCATCCAATTTTTTTTAAATTATGTTTTTATTTTTTACTTTAATGGCTAAGTTTTATTAGTAGTAAGCAAATGAAATGAAAATAATATAATTTTAGAATACACAAACTGAGTGTTTAAATGCTCTATCATATAGTATTCGCTAATACTGTATGACCAAATTGTTTTTAAAGTTTTTGAAGGTAAGCATAATTTCACTGCACAAATTGTGTATAAGCAAATGTAAAAATCTATTTTTCACCCAAAATATATAGTTATTTTTCTGCAGTCTATTTTCAGACTGTTTTTTACATAGGTGCACATTTTTACATTATCACAAAATGAGATATTATTGTAGATACTGATCTACATATTTTATTACTTAACATATCTCTGCATATTTTCATGTAAACACATTATTATAAATCATTATATGGATAGACCATAATCTACACAACAGAATTTTTAATGGCCACCTACCTCATTTTTAGGATTTTTATTATTACAAATAATGGTTCATTTAACATTTTTGCAAATATGTATTTGTCAAGTGTGAGATTATTTTTCTGGATGAAAAATGATGAGGAGAATTCAGAGGTCAGGGTTATATACTTTCCAAGTTACTAGTTTATTAAAGTTAGGTTTTCCTATTAGAAAATCTTTTTTTTTCCATATAGCATTATGCTAAAGCCATTAATAGTCCAGAATTACAAAAATATTCTATATAATTCATCCCACAATATTTTAAAGTTATAGATTTCAATGTATCTGAATTTTGCTTTTTCACGGTGCTAGGTAGGAATTTAATTTACATTTTCCAAAAAGGCTCAGAATATACTTATGAATTAAAAGGAATATTAGAAATATTTTCTTACTATCTTCACTTGATCCAAATTGCTACAGAGAAAAACTTACTAAAAATCTGCTTGTTTAAGTTTTGATTTCTAAGTTTGAATGCAGGGAAGTCGATGAGTGTTTCTTAATGCCTGAATACAGTAAAGTAAACTGAGTTTAAATAAGCTTATGTAACACAAGAATGATAAAGATCGATTGTTCAGGATTATTCAAAGTTACAAAATCAGAACTCAAGCCTTACTGTAAAAATGAAAAAATGAATGAAATTCTTTTTAAGAGAAGGTTTTAAATTCAAACTAAAGGTCAGTTACTCTCACAGACCAAAAGAGTAGATTTTCAATTCCTGTCCTCAAAGATGTTAACAGTATATTTTAAATCACATTGTCTTATACCCAAGGGAAAAAAAATGAAATATATCTCCAAAAACTAACATGCACTAACATTTTTTGATATATACCAAAATCTTAAATAAAGAAAATATTACTTAGTAAGATACATATCACTTTAAAGTAAGGTAATTCCTGATAGAAGTATAAATATAGGCTGACTGCTGAAATTGTTCATTTCCTAAAATTATATAATTTCTGTATTTTAGGGCCTATGATCTAGGATATTTCCCAATTTTGTCCCCTATCTATGGAACTTTCTTTCTTGGATAATTTCTCTTAAAATAAAACTATGTTTTCAGGACTGTATGCCTTCATATGCAGAAATGAAACCAGGACTAGGATATCCATTAACTTAAGTAAGTTTTATCTTCTCTTTGTCTTGTCCCTTTTTTAATGTTGAAAAAATGATGATATAATGGAGTTCATTATCAACCTAAATCAACTTATAGATGGAAGTTAATGACAGAAAAATAATGTATCACTGAGTTCTTTGTGTGGTATTACCTTAATGCAAAAAATAAATTGCATTGTAGTTTTCAGTTTCAATGATGTTGGTTATGATTCCTCTGAGTAAGCATAATTTTGTTTAGTAACCTTAGTCCATAGAAGCAGCCAGACAATTGCTGTCAACTTAACGCAGCCATTGAATCTTTCTATCTCATACTAATATACTTGCCATCCTTAAGCTGATTCTTACATCTTAGCTTTCAGAAAATGAGTGATTACTACACCTTCATACCCTTTCTCTTTGCCTTTATAGAATGGACTGTATTACTTAATAGGTCTTGTTCTGCCCTTTGAATTCCACGTCTGAATTCTCTGCTGAACTATCTAAGAGTCTTAAAAATAAATTCTCAATGAAGTCATAGCCTACATTTCTCTTTGAACTTTTATACAAATGTCACAATGCCCTATTACATAAAATTAATTCAAGGCATAATGTTACATATACTTTTACCCTTTATTTAGTTTTCAACTTCAGTGATTCCTTATCGCTATTGTAATGAATTTCAGAGACACAGGCAAATGGATATACGGGAATTAACTAATAGGAAAAACAATATTCATATAGTTTTTTCTGAATCATGTGCAATACAACATATTTCAGAAAAAAAAAGGATAGTTTTTGATTATGGTCTTATCCTTTCAACAGTACTATTTCAAAAAATAATCAGTCTAGCTTTGTGATGAAAAGCATACAATCAGGTAATAAAGCAAAAATCTAACACCAACTAATGGAGCCGCAGAGATAAAATGCTGGTAAGATGAAATCCATAATATTTAACTACATTACCAAATTATGTGTGTAAACCATATTTGTATTTAAGTACAATCCATACATCTTTAAAATTCTGTAGATAAAATATTATCCAATGACCTCAACAAATATTGATAAAAACAGACTCTGTTATAATGGAAAAAGGAGAAAAAAAAATAGAGGGATGAAAGAACCTTAATCATGGATGTGACCTGAGAAGTAATCTCAGCCACTGTATCATTTAAAAATGGGAAAATATACTCCAGCAAAAGAAACTAAGTTGTATAAGCCATAACGCTATAGGAATTAGATGTAAGAACCCATACTCTTTATCATATCAATAAATTACTGAACCAATATCAATCAAGAGAAAAGATTGATTATTTTTGATTTTTCAAAGCCCCATATCTAATAAAAATACATACATTCATTGGCAACTTATTCAATTCCTCCTCCTTTGTTATAATTAAATAATGCATACAAGCATAACTATATTATGAAAATAAATTTTCACCTGTGAAGTTTGAAAATAATTTCTTGTTTTGTGTTGAATATTGAGATTAAGTTCAAATTTAATTAGGATATCCCTTTATGAAAGTTGTACATGCACAGATAAAATTTAAAGGAAAAAGAAGGAAAAGTAATTAGGAGAATAAAATTTGGTAGTGACAAAAAGAAAATATGAAAGAGCAGAAGAATTATGGAAGACATACAGAATTATGGAAGACATTTACAAAAGAGAAATGCCTTGTCACACTTATGATTAAAACCATAATTTTAAAATACAGTAAGTACACAACTAAATGCTTTCATATCTCAGTATCCTTTCAGGGCAGGGAGGGGGGAAAGGAATCATTCTGAGTTAGATACTTGGTAAATATGCCCATTCTTAAAATAAAAGTACAGAACTCTGTTATCAGTGTCCAGCTCGTTGAAATATTAGCCCACAGATCATTTCATCAGTAGTTTCTCCTACTGTGTTATCCTCTATTCTGCAACTTCTCTACACAGATTGAAGATGTGTTCTGTTCTACAGGGAGACACTATCAGCAACCATATATATATATATATATATATATATATATATATATTTACATAAGGAAATGTATTTTATTGCATATTATATATTTTATTTTATAAAATACTTATATTTTACATAAGGAAAGATGAGAAAGCATCTGACTTAAAACAAAACAAGCAGGGCTTTACTTAAACAGGAGAAATAACTGGACTACAACATCGAAAATGAAAGACCTGAGAAGAGAGGATCTTAGAATAAAGAATTTCTTCATTGTTCTATTTCTTTGAGAGAGAGAGAACACAAACAGGGGGAGCAACAGAGAGAGACAGAGGGAGAAGCACGCTCCCCACTGAGCAGGGAGCTGGAAGCAGGGCTCCACCTAAGGACGCTGGGATCATGCCCCAAGTCAAAGGCAAAAGCTTAGCCAGCTGAGCCACCCATGCACCCCAGAATAGAGTTTTGTATACTCCCTGTTACACTGTATATTATGTACAAATCAGTACAAAAAACTATCTTATTAGGTTTTCAATATGTGTATATGTTTTTCAATATATGTGTAGTCCTAAACTGGATACCATGTCAAAGTCCAGTTTTTCAAGTCCTGTCTCCTAGTTCACTTGCATTTGTGGTGAAAAACAAATTGTTTTAAAGTTGTTGTACTTGGATGTCCAAGCTGCCACAAATAATGAATCCTATTTTAAAAGTATATTTTAAGGGATCAAAATAAGTCAGCATTATTAGCTTTCAAGAAGGAAAAACATATGAAAAGTTAAAAATCTCTCATGGTTCTTTTAGTAAGTCATGCTTTATATTGAATCTATTCCTTACTGACAGACAAGAAAGAATGGTTAACAATTTGAAGGAAAACAAAACAAAACAAATCAGCTGGACTCCTGTGAGGTTTTGCCTTTCCTACCTTTTTAAAACATTTGGGTAAAAGTTCGCCAGCATGAAGTTGGTGACAGTCTTTGGCATGCCTTCATGCTTCTCTCCAAGCTTAATTTTATAAGATCTTTGAACATAATAAAATTCCATGAATATACACAAAAGGGGCACAGAAAATTTCCAATTCATTCCCAAAAGAATGTCTAGGAGATAGGAATTATTTTTTCCCACCCAAGGAGGCAAGACCTTTAGGCTTTTGGATGAGACAGAAGATGTAGAATCTATAACACTTTATGGGTTTCAGATTTTCAGTAATCTAGTTAAAGAGATGGGATAAAATAATTTCCATTTTTCCCAATGGTCCTCTAAGAAATTAAATAATTACTCTCATGTGATTTTTCAATAATGTTTGGAAAAGAAGATGCACAGATCAAACTTTAGCTGGATCCAAATCTTAGGCTTTTCTAGTTTTGGATGATAATCATGTGCTTACCTTTGCTTTTATTTTTTTTTTTAATTTTTCCCCTTCCATATTTACTAATACAAAAAGTTGGCTAAGTTTAAATCAAGTCTAGACTTATTGATTGCAACTTGCCATTTAATTGTATATTCTGTTATACAGTAATAACAGGAAAGCATTCTGAGATGTTTGCATGAAGGGTGTCATGCATAGCAAATATATGTGATGGATGGATTATGTAGTAGGTTTTTAAAAGTATTAGCTAACCTACTTACTAAACCACTTAAAAATATTTTTAAAAATTCCTGCGATCTGGGGAGACAAGGAAGATTGGAGGGAAACAAATGCTGTATTGATTAGTTTTAAGAGTTAAAAAGAATGATCTCCAATAACTTGAAAGAATGACATCAATACTTAATAAAATAATGGACCAGATATTCAGAGAGGAAATGTTAAGTCCAGAGGCAATAAAAATCAAGAACAATAAAAAAGATGATTTTTTCAGGTGAAAATTATGACAGGTTATCAATATTAATTCCCAAAAGATTTGAAAAAATAGCAAGTAGAAGGAAAACAGTACATACAATCCTCAGTTAATAAATAAGGTTTAAAAAGACCTAGGGTTTTATTAACTATTCTCAAAGTCATATTCAAGTATACCTCTTCTCATACTAGCCAGCATTTTTTGTTTATACTCTTAGCTGTAATCCTCCATTGAACTTTAAAGATTCCAGAAAGCAAGAGAGCTCATGAGAGAAAATACATGAAAAGGATATACATAATACAATATTAATTTCACTATCGGTTTCTGAAAGCAATCTCCAGTCTGCATTGAGGTCTACTGAGTCTACTGAGATAAAATGGCATGAGTGTAGATATTGGAGCTAAGAGAACTTGGTTCAAATTTGCCTCTTCTCATATTCTAGATACGTAACTATGAGCAATCTCCTTCATTTTTATTAACTATAGTGTGTCATCCAAGTAAAAATGTTATACTGTATTCTCTTACTTTGCATGAGCATTTTACATAAAATGCCTAAACTATAGACTGTATCATTGGTATTTTTAATGAAATATTTTAGTTAATTGTAGACATTCCCATCGCCTAGTACTGTTATTCAGTAACAAATTTTAGTGAAGAACCTTCTTAATTCCCAGTACTCTGCTAGGCATTAAAAATACAATAGGTAAAGAAATCAAGTCCTCATCTAATAGGGATTTGGGCTAGTAGAAAAGTCAAACATAAGCATAACTGAAAACAAAATAAATTCAGATATGTGTATATATATACAATCTCAAATTGCAATAAAAGGATAGATGCTAATCTGACCTTTGGTTGACTGAAAATCTTCATATGAATCTGGTTTTTAAACTCATGATATGTTTTCCCTATCTACTGCTTTCCTACAGATTCTGGATCTTTAACCTTTATAGGGTGATTCAGCATTATGCCAGCCCACCCTCTAACTCCTGCACTATCTTGTTTCCAACAAGGCTGCAGACAATGGTGCCTTCAGGGATAGGTAGACCCATGTTCCCACTCTGAGGTATCACTTGGCATTGAGGTTTTCCCCAATACCTTTATATAAACTAGAAACCCAGAACTTGTCAACTCACCATCCTCCCTTTTTGCCCTTTTTTATCATCTAACATAATTTTCAATATGTACCCACTGCTAACTGAAATGTAGCATCTACAAAGCCACTAAATTATTGTGTTCTTCTGTCTTATGCACCAAAGCATACTAAGAGAATATCAGAGAATAAGTGTTTAATATTTCTTAATAAACGAAGACTAGAGATTTGATTGTAAACCAAAATTGAAAATGGTAATGGGCTCCAGAACAGTAAAAGAAAAAGACTTCAGAGCCTGCATGGTTTCCTCCTCCCTTTTCATCAGTTTTCTTCCATCTTTATTTCCTATGTTTTTTAAAAGTTCTATTTAACTTATTTCTACACCCAACATGGGGCTCAAACTAACGACCACAAGATCAGGAGTCACATGCTCCTCTGACTAAGCCAGCCAGGCACCTGCCTTATGCACATTAATTTTCACCTTTTCTCTGCTAAATATTCATGGGAAAGGAGATGATGGCCATCAAAAATGAAGTGCTGTGAAGTGTGTAAACCTGGTGATTCACAGACCTGTACCCCTGGGGATAAAAATATATGTTTATAAAAAAAAAAAAAAAAATGAAGAGAACTTGAAAGAAATATATGAAAAATCTCTGAGGGAAATGGAAGAAGTACAACGGTTCCAGGGCACATATGGAATGACTAGAAGCTAGACAGGAAAGGGCTAAGCATATTCAGTTTTCATAAACCCTGTCAGAGAGTTCCATTTTTTCCAAAGGATAATAGAAGCCCGAAAAGTATTCTTTGGGGAGAATAACATGATCAGATTTGTGTCTATCTTGCTATAAACTTTTCTGATATTCCTCCCACTTTTGAACTCTATTTTTTTCCCCCTCTGTACCCACAACAACTTCAATTTAATAGAAACAACCTTCATGTGATAACTTTGGGATTAGATAACCATTGGCTCCCTGAGACAGGGTTTCCTCAATTTGTCTTCTTTAGTAAGGCTTTTCTGTCCCTCTGCACCTCCATAGGGAGTAGGCATGATATTCTGCAACCTCCCCCACTGCTCTGTGTTTAAAAATTTGCTTCCCCTTTAAGCCTCCTGAAAACTACCACAGTGCTCTTATTTTATCTCCGTGCAGCTAGCAGTTTATTAGCTCCAAGGCAACTTCCTTGATATCTTCTTTATTAATTGAGGATATAGCACCTGTTTCATAGTAAATCATCAAATCTTATTACCAATCTGGAAGGGTCTGATGTTTATGTGTATATTCTTTCCAACCTCACTGTCAACGTGATCTTTATAAAATGTAAATCACAACATGTCATACCACTCCTTTGACTCTTTATCAGTTATTTTTTCTTTCTATCTCTCACTCTCCTACATTTACAAACAAACAAACAAACAACAACAAAAAGCATACTCCTTTGTCTCTAACAGTTCTCAACCAAAGGCAATTCTGTCCTAGGCAAAATGTCCCCTGGGGAATATTAGCAATACCTGAGGACATTTTTGTCACAATTGGAAAGGTGCTACTGATATCTTGTGGATAGAGGCCAGGAATGGTGCTAAACAGCTTAAAATACACAGAGTAACACTTCACAGCAAATAATTATCTGGTCCAGTATGTCAATAGTGCTAAAGTTGAAAATACTTGACCCGCTAGATTCTCAGTGCTTTGGAGCCTATCAATCCAACAGAATTTTTACTAATCTCTTCACTCACTCACTCCCTTTTGAGCCATGCAGCCCCCTTTCTGGTCCTTTACTGCCAACATTTTTCCTACCTAAAGGGCCTTGGTCATTATTCCTGCCTACAACAGTTTCTCCTGTCTCATTTCTGATGGACAGCAGTGTACCATGGTGTGCACACAAACAGCATGAGTGGGACAGGACTCAGATATGAAACACTCAAGGAAGCCTGGCAGAATTCAGGGCATCATTAGGTATGTGAAGGAACTGGGGATATTACCTAGGACAACGGAAGCCAGTACACTGAGAACAGCATGAAGTTTCTGTTTTAACGTAATGATAATGTTTCTCCACGGTAGCATCTATTGATCATATTTCAAGTTCAGGACTTCGGTATTTTTATGAAGCTTTTAGCTCATATATTCTCCCAATAGCTCCATGATAAAATGAAGATTATTTACATATGCTGGTGAGAAAACAAAGTGGTTAAACCCATCTCCTAGGCTCACACACAAACTCACAAGTAGGATAGGCAGGACTCTATCCCAAGACTAGTCTAATTCCAGACTGAGTTTCTCCCACAACTACAGAGCAGACCTGTAAAAGAATGACAGTAAAGACAGGACAGCAATTCTGTATAACAGGGCTGGAGTAGACCGAGAGGCATTGGAAACATGAATCCAAGGGGCTGCCCTGGAGAGCGGGAATTATTAGACGGATCTGAGAGACAAATTTAAGAACAAAATGTGAAGAAGAGGGAAAGAGGAAAAGATCATAATTGAACTGGTTTCTAACTGTGATAACAGGGCATAGGTATTACTGTTCTTTATTTTTCATTACTGTTGAATATAATACTGGTAGAAATGGTAAATGGCTAATTCAAATTACACTTTCAGTTTTGTGATTATAGAGAAGTTCAGTAGCTACAGAGATGTGGTTCGGGAGACAGCAGAGTCCTCTAAGTTACAGGTTAGTCATCAGCAATGGGTAATGGGTGCCAGGATGTGGATGACATTCATCTGGGTGAGTCAGTACAGTGAGATGGAAAGTACTCCTAGGTTAGAAGCCAGAGGAAGCTCAACACATGTGACAGTGGAAGAAGCAGAGGTGACCAAGAAGGAGCAGCTAAGTAATACCAGAAAATTCTGGGCAAATCTTAGATATAAAGCGGAAGTTTCAAAAAAGATAAGCAGGTGAATAATGTTCAGGGTTGTTAGAGCTTAAATATGATAAGCACAAAGATATTATAATATGATTAATGATATGGTGGGTGAGAATTTAAATGAAAACCGTCTTGCAGACATGGAAGTAGGAGGAAAACTGTAATAGATTAAGATCAGAATGGCTAAAATCAACAAGTCAGGAAATGACAGATGCTGGTGAGGATGCAGAGAAAGGGGAACCCTCCTACACTGTTAGTGGGAATGCAAGCTGGTGCAACCACTCTGGAAAACAGCATGGAGATTCCTCAAAATGTTGAAAATAGAACTGCCCTATGACCCAGCAATTGCACTACTGGGTATTTACCCTAAAGATACAAACGTAGTGATCCAAAGGGGCACGTGCACCCGAATGTTTATAGCAGCAATGTCCACAATAGCCAAACTATGGAAAGAACCTAGATGTCCATTAACAGATAAATGGATCAAGAAGATGTGGTATATATACACAATGGAATACTATGCAGCCATCAAAAGAAATGAAATCTGCCATTTGCGACAACATGGATGGAACTAGAGCGTATCATGCTTAGCGAAATAAGTCAAGCAGAGAAAGACAACTATCATATGATCTCCCTGATATGAGGAAGTGGTGATACAACATGGGGGCTTAAGTGGGTAGGAGAAGAATCAATGAAACAAGATGGGATTGGGAGGGAGACAAACCATAAGTGACTCTTAATCTCACAAAACAAACTAAGGGTTGCTGGGGGGAGGGGGTTGGGAGAAGGGGGGTGGGGTTATGGACATTGGGGAGGGTGTGTGCTTTGGTGAATGCTGTGAAGTGTGTAAACCTGGCGATTCACAGACCTGTGCCCCTGGGGATAAAAATATATGTTTATAAAAAATAAAAAATTAAAAATAAAAAAATTAAAAAAATAAAAAATAAAAACAAAGCGAAGGTGAGTATAAGCAGAATGAAGACAGGGAAGGAAGGGATCAATTTGTAAAGAAGAAATGTATGCCTGAAATAATACAGGTACCAAAAGTTTATCAAAAAAGAAGGAGAGGTTGAAGGCACTGTGGGAGAGAGAAAGAGAGAGAGAGAGAAGAGAGACAAAATAGAGGTATTTTCTTACTTAAGAAGATTGGAAGGAGACATCTAGAGTGAAAATAGGATCAGTCTAAGAGGAAAGCATGTACTTTTCCACTTTATCTAGAAAAGAAGAGGAAAGAAAGAATGCAAATGCAAATGACTCTGAATTTGTAGAATTCATTAAGGCTCTGGTTCGGTAGAATGTGCTTCTTTGACTGTCACTATTGTTGCAGTGTCAAGTGTGTTGAAACCTCCTTACTGAGAACAAGAGGAAGACTCAAGGAAATGAGACAATGTCTTAAATATCTATTGCATATGGGAGAGCAAACTAAAAAATAAAATGGTTGGGCCTGTAGGACAGTTGAGCATGCAATGGGAAAGATGCTAGTATGTGGAGTTGTTGATTTTTTTCCTAGAAACACTGAACATTCCCCTGGTCCTCACACTCCATTATAGGCCAATGCAAGAAAAATTTGGATTCCTTCAAAGTTGAGAAGTTGCAAGAAAGGTAGACTAAAAGGTCATAGGACATGTTGTTGACTACATTCACAAGAGATTGGAATATAAGCTTCAGATAGAACAGACATCTCTTGTGAGGGAGTAATTACATGGAAAAGCTAGAAGGGTAAAAAGAAGTGATCAGATACTGAAATGTCTAAATGTATTTCTGAGATAAACTACGCTGGTGGAAGACTAGGTCCCAGTTTGGTCATGACTAGAATGATACTGGAGATACTATGGTCAAATAAATCTAAGGCCAGGTAATTCATCTACCACTCTTCACTTCACTCTGGGAGACAGCAGGCTTGTACAAAAATCATCAGCCAGACACCAGTGCTTCCTGCACATCAGCTCTTCCCAGCATCCCTTTCTCCTTACTGTATCAATCATTTCTTCTCTTAATACTTTTATAAACTATTTCATTTAACTACATACCCAAATTTTTTCAAAAAGAAATGGTCCCTCTTTTTCACTGGATTGACTGAAAATGCATTCGTATCACAAAATTCATTTAAAATGGTATACATTTTTAGACAACTATGATATAACAGAGGAAACATCCCTGGTTGAACCCAGTTGGCACTTCTGAAGACTACTGATGATAGGTACATATGCAGAAAGCTATGTGACAGGAGACTGATATTCCAGAATCCTTATTATTTATCATGTTATCCTGGTTTTATGTAACTACGATAAAAAACAATTGCTTCGTGTCTGCTTTTCATCTGTAAAATGAACATTTAATGTTTACATATTGCAGATAATATTTATTAAGTGAAGGTCTGCATTAAGCAATCTATCTTCCTGAATAGAAAATATGATATATATATTGCCTTCATTATCAACAATTAATATTTACTACAGATAAAAATGAACCAAAGGGAGATAAAGCTATGTTTAATAAACAGGTGAGTACAAAAAGATTGAAAATCAATGACGTAAAATTGCCTTCCTCTTAAAACAAATTAAAGTAAAATCCATTTATTGCCAAACCGTGGACTATAATTTATACAACCATTACTTTCAGGATTTAGAGGATCTGCGCATTAGCCCTGATAGATTACAGAACTCAGACACTTTGGCAGATGTCCCCATGAACTTTGGTGTACTTATTGATGGGGAAGAGTTATAAAATAAGGATGATCCTATGTGTCCCCATCAATGAAGATATACTTCAGAAGCATTTCAGATGACATCTATAAGCTAAGATTGAAAGATGAAACCGTTTTTCCTAACAGCATTATTAAAATATAAGTGTATATAGTAAACTACCTCTTTCTAAAGCCTGTAATTTTATGTTTTAACAAATGGATGCATTTGTGAAAACACTGCCACAATAAAGAGAGGGAACACTCCTTTTCCCCCAAAAGTTTCTTTTTGCCATTTTTCAATCCTTCTTTCCTCTTCCCCCACCCCCGTCCATAGTACCTCATACCCACGAACTTTCTATTACCGTAAATTTTCATTGCCTAGAATTCCATAAAAGTGCCATATGGTATACTGTATAACTCATTTTGTCCGACTTTTTTCAGGATAAAAGCAAAACAGTGTATTTCACCATGTTAACAAACTAAAGACAAAAACCAGAAACAACTCAAACATCCATCAATTGGTGAAAAATGAACAAATTGTGAAACATCCACATATTGGAATATTACTTGGCAGGGAAACAGAATGAAATGTTGGTCCATGAGTAAAATGGACAAAGCTCAAAATAATTGTGCTGAGTGGGAAAATAAAGACAAAATTATAATAAGCTGCATGACTTTATTTTTATGAAACTCTACAAGTATCTGCAAAGCAAACATCTGATAATGATTTCCTATTCAGAAGATACATGTTCTGTGCTTTTGCACTGTAATATGCAGGCTACCCCAAGATATGCCAGTGTCATACTGATAATTCTCAATTAAAGTTATTTTAAAAAACATCCAGTGCAAGAACACTCTGATACTCCTTTGTCTCCAGAAAGCAGGAAATAAATCTCCAATGTGAAAGGTACTATTCCCTCATACTAGGAGATGGGGGGGGGGGGGGCGTGGGGGGCGGTGGAGACATCCTTATCAGACACAGGGAGTTCAAGATCAGAGAAGCCAATTTATTTATTTTTTATTTTTTTTAAAAGATTTTATTTATTTATTTGACAGAGAGAAATCACAAGTAGATGGAGAGGCAGGCAGAGAGAGAGAGAGAGAGAGGGAAGCAGGCTCCCTGCCGAGCAGAGAGCCCGATGCGGGACTCGATCCCAGGACCCTGAGATCATGACCTGAGCCGAAGGCAGCGGCTTAACCCACTGAGCCACCCAGGCGCCCCCAGAGAAGCCAATTTAAATAAAGTTTCTTATTTTTGCTGATTTTACTACCCCAGGCCAATTTCTGTTTAGAATTCCATACAATCGAAGCTCTCAAACATAAGTTTTCTTTGTCCTATCAATTACCCAAAGATTTACGCTTGTCTTAAAAAAAAATGTAAAAGCTTCTTGCCCTGGCCATTTCTTAGGTCTCATATCTATGGGATTTCCCCAAGTATGAATTAAACTTAATTTTCTCCTGTTAATCTGTCTTGTCAATTCTTAGAACAGAAGAACCTTGAAGATTTATAAAACTACTTCCTCCTCAACATTGTGAAAGACAATTATTTTATAATCAATAAAAATGACAATTCTTCTTATATTCCTGTTTTGAATTCAGGCATATATTTTGAAATTTGTCAAATTCAGTGGTTTTTATTTTTTACCAATGAACGCTCAGTTGCCAACTTTGCATCATTCATACACCTCCAAGATCTACTTTCGTGAAGTTGTGGCACGTTATTTTTTAAGGTACTTCTAAATATTTTTTCTTTTTATTTTACTTAAAAGGTTTGCATTTCATTTTCTGGGCTTTCTTATTTTTGTTGGCTCTTTTAATTTTTATGTGTAATGTTGTGATTTATAATTAGAAATATATGTTTGGTCTTCATTTCATTCCTGGCAAAGAGCTCCTAAAAATCCTTATAATTTCCTAACTGATAAGAGCAATGGAGGCATCTTTTGTCACAATGTGTGATCTTTTTTACTCAGTTCCTGAAATAGCTCCAAAATAAAGGTGAGTGAGTGTCTTTTGTTTTTCAAAGCAAGCCCCTTTCAAACCCCACCTGAATTTATGCTTATGAGATGATTTTTGGTAAACCCATAGATAACCACAGAGTGGGTCTGGTTGCCAGGGAAATCAACCTTGTGATTAGAGAGTTGAAGCTTTCACCCCAACCCCTGACTTCTGGGGAGGAAAGATGGGCTGGAAATGAATTAAGCACCCCGCCCAAACCAATGATTTAATCAACTGTATCTATGTAATAAAGCCTCCATAAAAATTCCAAAAGTACGGGATGCAGAAAGTTTCCTGGCTGATGATCAAGAACACATCTAGGTTGTGAGAGGTTGTGGTCTCCCCAGACTCCACAGGGACAGAAGGTCCCTTCCAGACCTTGTCTTCTATCTCTTCACCTGTTCTTTTGTATCCTTCGATATCCCTTCTAATAAATCAGTAACAGTAAATGAACTGTGTTATTGAATTCTGTGAGCAGTTCTATCAAAACTGGGGAGGAAGCAGTGGGAACCTCTGGTTCGTAGGTAACTCAGACAAAGGTTGTGGGGACCCACTGCTTGCAGCTGGAGTCAGTCTTGTAAAATTGAGCCCTTAAGCTGTGGGGTCTGCACTAACTTGAAGCAATGAATGTCAGAATTACATTAAATATCATCTCATATTAAATTTCCTTATAATTCCTAGGTTCACTCTTTTTTGTTTAGTTTTATTTTGTTTTGATCTTCTTTTGTTGTTTGTTTTCCCCCCTCTGCATTTCACTTTCTTTTTCTGCCTGGACACTTTAAGGATTCTTCAACTTGAAGTTCATAGAAGTCACTAAGATATATCTGAGGAACAATCATGATGGTACAGCACAATGTACCTTTTTGACCTACAGTGGTTTTATTTATTCATTTTTTTTATTTAATCTCAGAGGAAAAAACATTGTTAAATTTTGGACATGCTTATTTTTATAACTTGGAAATATGATTTTTAAAATAGTATCTGCTCTCTTATCCATTATGCTCTTTTCTAATGTCTTTTAGTTTTATATTTTCTCCATTTCCTTTCTTGTCTCTTTAACCCTATTCCCCATTAAAACTGAATTTAATTTTCTTTTTAAGGTAGTAATCTCTCTAAATTAAAAATGAATATTTCAAAGATACTGTTTTGACCATCATATTAATAGTATTTAGTGAAGAAGGGGAGTTTATTGAGATCTTACATATAATTTCTTAGTGCAGTGTTCTCCAACTACCCAATCCTTTGCTTAGCCACCACAGTACCTACAACTACTTTCATATCATTCCTTATATCTATCTTTCACAGCAGTTTCCTACTTTCTCATTTTTAAACATTTTCTGTTCCATTACGTTGCTGCAGAACTCAAACATAAGCAACCATTCCTTGTGCCCTAATATAAATTCCTCCAAACTAGGAAAAAAATAAAAGGTGACTCCTGGGCTGTTCCACTTTTGGAACTATTTTCCACTATTTTTCCATGGTGGTAGAAAAATGTTTCCACTACAGAACACCACATCATATCTATTAGCATAACTTCCTCCTAATCTCCTCCATTCACTTTATTCTAAATTGAGGGATCCAAATGGGATTTTTAAGAATTTTGTTTGTACTTTCTTTTCACTTGCTCCCCTCTTTCCTTCCACTACCACATTTGAGGAGTGGTACAGGAAATGAATTGATTCCTATAATCTCATATTTTTGGTATTTACACTCACCTTAGTTTCCCTTAGTTTGAGAGTTGAAATTCTTTCTCCTGTATATATCTTGTTACTGGGTTTTTGTTTTGTTTTGTTTTGTTTTAAATAGAGGGTTTGGTGATTTTATTTCTACATCCATCTTTCCTTAAGAACACTGGCTTTTAAAAAAATCAGATATTTAACAGATTACTTATTGCTCTGTTTTTATAAGAAAAAATTTCAGTCAATGAGGGGTTTTATATAATTTGACATCAGGTATTTTACAGAAACTCATAAACTGGATCCCATTGTTTCAAATATCATTAAGACTATCTTTTTCTTCTGATGCTGTTTTGTGTCTCCTTTGATGTTTAGCTCTCTTCAAGATGACTTCCTCTGTTTTTCTGCACTATGTTAAGTAAATGTGGCCTCTTTTGGCTTCAGATTTTATATACTATAACTTAGAACTTAGTTCAGCTACTAAGACCATTATGTCTCACAATATTATCTGTACATTTCCCAGTAGGAACTAAGTGTGGGTCTTGTGCCCACCACTATACTCAGCATGTCAATTTCAACAGTAACTGTGTGGATGGAATCTGGGTAAAGAATGTTCTTTCCGGACAGATAGATGGACAAGGTCCTATAGAATCAAAGTAACGATTAACCACTATAACTCGTTCTAGGAATCGTAGTATCCATGATGCCCCAAATTGCTTACCCTGACCCTAGAAAACACACAATCAACAACTTTCACACCATATCAAGAGTTCATGGATCTCTAAAGGTAATCTCTGGTTCCTGGAAATTTCCATAACTCGAATAAAGAACTCTCACAAGTGAGAGATTGACGCACGTGTAGGATCTAGAATCACTGGCATTAACCTTCAGTTTGAAGACCATTCTAAGGTTTCATTCCTTCACTACTGAAGGTGCTAAGACAGTAGAAAGAAGGCTAACCCTAAAAATTTTTATTATGTTACATACATTATATTATATATTATATATAATATATATTATATTATATATTATATTACATAGTAAAGTTAATTGCTATTCACTTTCTCCTGGAATAAAGATGAAATGTGTATTCAGAGTTGCTAATCATTTCTACCACGTTATCTTGGCCAGTTCCCTTTGGTATTAAGTACCTTATTGCATATAATAGAATACTTTCATGGAATGAAACAAATACTATAATAGTCATACTTAAGGTATTTGATAGAAAAAAATATATTTTTTGGTAAGGCCAAGTGGTATATTCAAGACAATGTCTAGAGATGCTTGTTAGCCTGAAGATCATAATTAAGCAGAACTGTTGACTTGTTGTAAGGGAAGGTTTGAAATAAATATGACACCTTGAAATATATACATACCTTTCAGGTAAAACACGATAAAGAAACAAGACTTACAGATTCAAGGATGATGCTTCAATATTTATATTTCCTCTTTTATCATAAATTGCTTAGTACATTTATATAATATGCAGTTATTTAGATGTAAGCAAAGGACCAATATGCCAGTTTGGCTGGTTACAATTTAGTCAACTTTAGAGAATTTGAGAACTCTTTCAAACTACAAGGGAATTAATATTAATGTAGATAATTTGTATCTAATCATCTATCTTTAAAAATGAAATAATTTGTGAGAAAATAATTATATCTAAAGAGTACCTCATTTCATTTTTAAGAACTGGTAAAATTGATTGTTTTAAATTCTAAGTATTATCCAGTTTATTCACCAAGGACACTGGCCTTTCATTCTTGTTTGGATGTCTTGTGGTATAATTCTGTCCAGTCAATTATACAACATTTGGTCATGCAAGGAAAAAGAGCCCTATAAAATAACAAGTCATGCAAGTGAAATAATGATGAGGTGCTTCTATCTTGCTTTCCTCCATTGATGTTATTCTAGTAATTTTGTCCTTGTGTTTAAGATGGTTAACCTGGCACTTATTATGATAACAGCATATGCGAATAAAAGAATAAATTACGAAGTGCATGATTCCTATTGATGTAAGCATTTGTTCTCTATCAGGAATGTGCCTGGTAACAACAGTCAAACAATGCTCTTTACCTTCCAAATTGAACACTGCACAATGCCTGACTTTAGATATAATTACTTCACATAATTGTTTCTGTCAAGAATAAATGAAGCCTTAAAAGAACAATGCAATCATTACAAGTGGAGCATCTTAAGATATATATTATACTGGGCCTTTTACCCTTAGTGTTTTCTGAGTTGATATTAATGACTAGAAGATTCTTAAAGCCTGCATCTTCAGGCACCAAAAACAGATATCTGAATGCCTGAACTCTTCATGGGTAATTTTAACACACTCTTGTTGCTCAGTGAAAACCTAGTAAGAGCAGTTATTTGTTTGAAGTTAATTTATTCAGCCCAAGCAAAATCATGTTAAAGACACAGGGGAAGAATGGAATGTGGAGTCAGCTTCCACATTTTTAACACCAAATATCACATAGTATGCACCGATAAAGTAATTTTTTCAAGTCACTGAGCTTTATTTTAGAATTCCTCGTTTGCAAAGTATACTGACATAGAATACTCTGATTTGAATGTATTTAATGAAAAAAGTCATAAAGTGGTTAATATGACTATACAAAGCTGAGACAGTTATTCAGTAATTTCTGGATCTCCAGACATCTCTGTGTCATGAATTTATATATATAATTATATATATATATATAATAATTATATATAGTTATACAATTATATAATTTTTTAAAAGATTTTAATTTGTCAGAAAGAGAGAGAGAGAAGAAAGAGAGCATGCACACACACACAAGCAGAGGGAGTGGCAGACCGAGGGAGAAGCAGGCTCCCCACTGAGCAAGGAGCCTGATGTGGGACTGGATCCTAGGACACTGGGATCATGACCTGAGCCAAATACAGGCAACCAACTGAGCCACTCAGGCATCCACAATTATACATGATGTTTTCAGAAAAATCTGAATTGTCTCTCATTATCATATTTAATAAAAAATTATTAGGAACAGTAACCTCATATTTTTGAGTGTTTATTTCACATTACTGGAGTGAGCGTTAAAAGGTTTGTGTCACTTAAGCGTCATGGAATAAGAAACCGGTGCTCTGAGTGCAGCTACATAAAGAGGGAAGGCCTGAACTTACTGAAGAAGGGGTTGCCAAGACTTCCCTAGAAAAGTATCTTGGAACTGAGACAGATGGAGGGGTAAGCGGGAATTAACTAGATAAAGTGGTAAGGATCATTTTAGGGACCAGCAAGAATTCATTCATTGAGCAGGAAGCAGGAACAAACACGAGGTTGGAAAATGAGTCTGTGCAGCTGCAGTACAGAAGTGGCTAGGGAGTGTGGCATTAGGGAAGGTTATACAGGTAGGCTGGGGTTCAATATATGGGGCTTAATAACTACCTTAAGATATTTTTTTTCCATTTTTAGAAGAAGCAGGAAGAACTTACAGTATTTTAAATACAGAATTAAGATATTTCCATTAGAGCTTTTAAAAGATCCAACTGACTCCAATGTATAGAAAACACCTGGGAGGGGTGGGTATCTGCAAAATCAATAATAAGAAAGCAGCTTACGGCTCCTAGCTGTTGCAGTAATTCCAACCAAATATGACAGGAGCTTGGACAACAGAAGTATAGATAGTTGGGATAGAGAAAAGCAAATATGCTCCATTAATATTAGAAGGAAAGAAGCAGGACCTGGTGATAGATTAGACATGGAAAGGTAAAATAGAAAGATGAGCCAAAGACCCCTTCCAGGATTCACCTTGTGCAATTTAGGGCATATTAATCCAACTCAGAGAATGAAGGGATGAAGATTTCACAGAAGGACCATGATGACCTTTAGATGCATCAGAGGCAAGTCTCTTTGCTGCATGCATGTAAAAGAGCTGAAAAAGCAGCTGGGCAGGTATACTGTGGTGTCAGTGATTTCTGAGCTGCTCTACTGTATAAAGTCTTTGAAGGATAGATGCTAACTAAAAGCAGGGGCACAGATGTGCCTACGTAAGCAAAGAGTACCAAGTGAGAAAGAAAATAACCTACATTAGCTCTTGAGGGCTTCCAAATAAACCTCATTCACCTGGCATGTTGAAACTATGCAATTTCTTAGGAAGCAAGAAGGTGGGAAAGTAGAAGTCATTTCTTAAAAGTTCAAAGGTTATCACTGATAAATGCTTGCTTGAAAACTTGATTGATAGCTGTTTTTTACATCAGGCCACAGAGCTAGAACTCAGCACCATAAAGTCTCTCTGTCTCACAGCCCACTGTTCGAATTATCTCACTGCACCTCCATGAAAAATTTCCATTTAATCTCCAGAGAAATTTTGCACTAAATTCAAAATGTCATCCTTCCACTCCTCATATCTCACCCTCACAAAAGGAATCTGAGCTGAAGACCTTGATCTCATACCCTTTTCTCATGTCCATACAAATAGAACCAGTCAGAAATGTCTATAGTACCTATAGTTTTATCTTTTTATCTATCTTCTCAAAACTGATGGTTTTAATTGATGCATAAAATTTTAACTCCTAAGAAGTATCAGTCTATGGTAGTAAGCAAACACTTTGTAACTGAAAAAGGCATTTTTTTCCCCTAATTTCTTTTCATTATTTGATGCTATGGATCTTACTATCTTTAAAATTTTCCGTTTTCACTTTTGTAACACTATTTTCTCTTTTCCTTTGCTGGATTCTCTTCCTCAGACTTCCTCAAAAATATAAATTTTCAGTAATTTGTCTGCAGCCTTCTCTTCCCTTAATACCCTCCTTCTGTAATCTCAGTAGCTTTAACTATTTTCTGGGAATAAATGAACATGTAGATGAGCAGAAGGCATATGGGTTTAGTGTCACTTATGGTTTAAATTCCAGCCCTACTACTTCCTAATTGCAGAAAAAGTTTTTGGCTTTGTTTTTGATTTTTCTTTCTTACTGTCTGAGCATCAATTTCCTCAATAAAATATATATCATTCTTTATGAATATAGTACAGTCCTATCATGGATTTTATGAGAACCAAAAATATACCCAGTTGGCAGTCAGTGAAGGATCTCTCTATTACTAAATCTAGCTCTTCAACCCAGAGTTCTAATGGATTCAGATGTGTATATCCAGTTGCATTCAGGCATCTCACCTGGGTTGACAGACAAAGCCTCACTTACCAACTTTCCTCAAACTAACACCCCCATTCTGGATGTTTGTCTCACCTAGTTATATTCTTATATCCCAACTGTCTTCAAGTTACCCAAATCAGAAACCTGAAAGCTATCTGAAATTCATTTAATCAGTCGCACCCAGTCATCTTGTCTTATAAAGCCATTGCCCGTATGTATTTCTAGTCAATTTTATTGTCTTGATGCTTTTTGCACTTTCCAAAACTTTCATCGACCAGCCTTCTTAATCGGTCTTTTGGCTGGTTTGCTTCTTCCAGGAATATTCTCCTCCAATCTACCTTATTTGATACTGCCGGAATTCATGCCTCTGCAACATTCTACTTTCTATGAATTACTTCGCTGAAAAGTTTGTCCCTTAAGATCCTAAGCCAAGGGGGCGCCTGGGTGGCTCAGTGAGTTAAAGCCTCTGTCTTCAGCTCAGGTCATGGTCCCAGGGTCCTGGGATCGAGCCCCACATCAGGCTCTCTGTTCAGCAGGGAACCTGCTTCCTCCTCTCTCTCTCTCTCTCTCTCTCTCTCTCTGCCTACCTGTGATCTCTATCTGTCAAACAAATACATTTAATAAATAAATAAATATATATATATATATAAAATAAAAAGATCCTAAGTCAGGTCCTTTGAAATCTTAGCTTTTGCCTAACTTTATCACTCCAATTCCCTGAACCTTAAAATTACCTTCAGCCATACTAAAATATGTGCAAGTTCCACACCAGAGTGTAGATTTTTAAGGCTGTTTTTTTTCTGCCTCGAATATTCACCTCTTCGCACTCACTCTACTCCCACCCTTTTACAACTCAAATGTCACCTTTCCCTGACTTATCCCTATTTTGGTTAAGGGTTCAACCCATTCCATTTCCTTAACAAATTATATTATTCTGCACTGCCAATATTTGCTTACAAGTTGTTTTGTTTTCTCTCATTTGCCTATGTTGCCCTTAATGTTTCAATTGTGAATCACTTTTATTGTTCTAGGAACATTCTAGATATTAAGAATGAACTGGTTTTTAATGAACTGATGAATGTTGTATTCACTTTTCTTAAGAAACAAAACAAAACAAAACAAAAAACTATAATATCCTTCCTGCAATTGTATTTTCTCATTTCAGAGTATTTCTTTCTTTCATTAATTTATTTTTATTGAGGAATGACCCTGATGACTGAATACTAGCTCTACCATTGACTAGATTGTGAGACTTTTGTCAAGTTATATAGCTTTCATATGTCTCAGTCTCCTTATGTATAGACTATTAATAAGCTCACAGGTGCATTGAGTAAATTTTTTATATTTTTTGAGAAATATTTCTAATTTATTAGAACAATAAATACTGAGTATTAGTCTTCCATAGTGTTGCTAAGAAAGATGCTAAAAGTAATGCTGTGCCCAAATCCATTCTTCACCCAAATTCAAAATATATTTGATATATTCTTGTCTATAAACCAAAGGGTTTATATGAATATTTAGAGCTATTATCTATTTTCATGTGGTATGATTCAGAACTCGAAGACTATTTAAAAAAAATATCAAGTGCTAAGGAATTCCAAAGAATTTTCTGACATAAAAAAGTCAGCGTTTCATTTTCTATCAATTTCTTCAGTGACAACATGCCAGCAAAATAATCTAATGAATATATGTTTTGAATCAATTTAATTAAAACTTATTCTGGGGTTCTCCAGTACTGTTATGAGTAGATTGTAATGCCTACATTTGAGGTGAAGTTTATGAGACAATAATCTAGATTCATAGTCATTTTTTTAAAATTTTGGGGCCTATAAGTAAGCAAATGATTTAATTGGACTTTGTTCCATCAATGTAAATGACTATAGGTGAAACCCATTATATTCTCCCTGTTATCTTTAGAGATAAAT
Organism: Mustela nigripes; assembly: GCF_022355385.1. Lineage (NCBI taxonomy): Eukaryota > Metazoa > Chordata > Mammalia > Carnivora > Mustelidae > Mustela > Mustela nigripes. Next base: position 49,007,329 of record NC_081571.1, read on the forward strand.
AGCATAATAGCTTAGGGATTCCTTTTGGAAATATGCAGATGAGTTAGACACTCAGTTGCTTTGAAAGGTAAATACACAACTTCAGAAACTAAAGTGAAGCAGAGTGCATAACTACACCCTATACTGATCCATCAGGATGTATGAGATATTTCACAATATATGGGATAGAAAAGAGGCCCACTGTCCAATCCTTAGGTAAGATCAAATATTTCCAAATTCTCAATCTTGCAAATGTAGTTGACATACTTTTACAAATAAATTTTACTATGAAAAAAGTACTTTTTTCTTGAATCCAAAACTGAATATCTAGACATTGTTTTGTTTTATGCATGGGAGAAAGTCAAATGGCCATGATATGGATGGGAATATAGTACCATAAACAGTCCATGTTCATGATCTTTGTATAGGACATATTTACAACCACTGACTTGCATACTAATGTTTGTTTCCAAGTTTAATTAGAATGACTGGCACATAGTTTATTATCTTAAAAGGAGCAATTCCTGAATACCGTTTCTGTCCAGCCTCTTAGTAAGTGGCTGTACTCCATGGCTTGAGTTGTCACTGTGTAAATATAGTCGAGATACAATTTTATCTAAGTATAAAACACAAATGACCCTGACTTTTAGCAAATAACATCCATAATATGAAATTTGCAGGATTAACAGAACTACCTATTAGATAAAAGATGTGGTGGTCTTTTTACAGAGTTAGCTGTTAACTGTGTGTTAATAAGATAATATGAAAGCTAATTTTGGAGCATTTCAAGAGGAAAGAGTTAGCAATCACCTTTTCATTTTAAAAACAACAGTAGTGCTACTTGGTCTTGGAATATGATTATTCTTTAAATGCCAAAGGAGGAGTCCTTCATAATTTAACATTTTAATCATTTCAAGGTGATTTGCTTTTACTGTGAGAAACCCTGTGTTGGCACTTTCCCCACATGTTTCCCAGGCATAATCGCATATTAGTTGCAATTTTCTCTGCAACATAAGACTTAATTATGCTAAAGAAAAATGCTTCTTTTTTAATAAAAGGTGTAAAATACCACTGGCATCCAGTTTGAGCTAACACTAAGACTGGAAACTCATTACCCCTAAAAATGTCAGTTCTGATGAAGCATTTAAAAAAATTCTAAGAATCAAATTCAAAATGTCTTTACTAAGCTGTTTTATGGTAGCCTGTACCATTGGAAATGTGATGAGTCTTCATGTAAAAATGCTGATTTGAATTAGATTTAGAATGTATGTCATCCTCAATTAGCCTTTCCTTCATCAAAATGATCTCACAAACACGGAGAATGAATCTTTATTTCCTCCTTTGCACATGGGAGGTCATTTGTCAGATTTAATATACTTCTACCTATGTCTTCCTACATGCTTGGAGTTCAAGATGGATGACCATGGACTTCCAGAAAAAGTTTCTAGTTTAAAACTTAAATTTAATTTTAATATAATGCCAAAACCATTCATATTGAGACTGAAACTTAGAATAACATTTACTAAAATAACATTGATTTATTTCCATTTGAAGGGGGGAATTTTGTTTCCTCTCTCCCTGCCATGAAAGTTCATATACTAGTGATTATGTAGGTAATCCAGCGTGAGAAGCATTATATGGTAAGCAATTTTTTCTTGAATCACTTATATACTTTTATGGGCTAGACTTGAATTAATACTACTGTCTGCGATATTATATAAGTACAATCACTTCTTTATGGTTGTTTGTTTAAACTCAATTAGTCTAAGGAATTTTATAGATTTATATCCAACAGTTGGACAATTATGGTGACCTTCAATACAGGTATCAATTTAGAGATTCCAAAACCCAAAAAAAGTGTAGTCTGGTTAGACTAGTGATATGAGATTTGTATCTTGAATGGTTTGCCAGGGTACCCTCAAAACATGGTTATTACTGCTTTCTCAAGAAACTGATATATCCACTTATCAAGGTGCTACTTACAAAGCCAGGTTTTTATAAGGACAGCCCCTGGGACTTCTGGCTGTTTAGGAGAGCATTTGAGTACCTGCAATTATAACTAAGAACTTTACTTTCCCTGTGGAACATTTATCCTTAGACAAACATTTAAAACTAGTTGTGCTGGTTTGCTTCAAAGTTAAAGAATCACCTCCTTTTGCAAGCCTTACTGAAGAGATGGAGTTAACCCTAATACTATCTTCAAGGTGAAACAATAGAGAAAATAATGGGAAATTTTTCGTTCTCACTTTTGTAATAAAAACAGTGGCTGCAAAACTCTGTCTTGTACAATAAACGCTAATGACACTCATAAAACAAGTTAGAAAATAATGCTATATACTGCATGTTCATGAAACATTTGGCTCTATAACAGCAATAAAAAATTGTAACAAATTTTAAAATGTTACAAAAGAACGCTTTGAAAAGTTCAATGGAGAATTCAAAGGACATAAATAGAAGATGATCTATAGAGTTCCAAAAGGATGAATGGAGTTGCAATTATGTAAATCTTTATGATTCTTAAAGATGCTTTATAAATACAAAGGTAAAAACAATTACCTATAGGAATTTTGATATGGATTAGAATTACAATGTTCATAGTAATTTTTTTTTTTTAAATTTCAGGTAAAATAGTTACAGAAAAACCCTAAAGCTCCTGCTGTAACAAACAATCTATTAAAATGACTGTAAACTCCAGCTGTATGTTGTTTCTGCTTCTTAATGAACAATACTGTACTATAGTTTCTATTTCAATAGTCATAATATTAACCCTATAACCCAATTTCCAGACAGTATAATTATAATAACCGTATACTTAAATATTAAACTAGTTTATAGCTCTTTACGTTTATCATTTCCTTATTTTGTACCCTAATCAATTTATACAGTCACAGGCATCATCTTAATTGATAAAGTATGTTTGGGCAAAATCTGTAGCAGAATATTAACATCACATTTTGGAAAACAAAAGACATAATTTCCTCTGGTGATCGCTGCAATAAAAATCTGAAGGTAAAATTTGAAGATGGGGCGCCTAGGTGGCACAGTCAGTTAAGCCTCCGACTCTTGTTACTTGATCAAGGTTATGATGTCAAGGTTGTGATACCAAGCCCCATGCTGGATTCCTGTCAGGTGTGGAGTCTGGTTAATGATTACCTTTAAATTAAATCTCCCCGTCTCCCCAAACCCCACCCCTGCTTATGTGTTTTCTCCCTTAAGTCAAAAACAAAACTGAAGATAAATTGTCTTGGTATTGTTTCTTGCATGCAAAAAAGATATACATGAGTATATCCCACAAGACAAAATGATACTGTATTTGATATTAAACAGAATGACTTCTTTTGAATTGTATAACAATCAAAAGAAAGACTTCCTATATAATAGGTAATTACATACTTAAGGGTTAAACATGCCATTAGATTAAAACTCTGAATATTGTTCAATACTGATCCATATAGTCTCCACTCCTATGGAACTTCCATAATTAATCAAGGGAGAGAGGTAACAAAATGATAAATACGATTAACTTCAGTAGTGGGAAGGGATACTGTAAAAAGAAAATGTTGTAACAAGGCAGATGGTGAATGAGGAGAGAAAACAGAGAAGGCTTATGTAGAAGTTACCATTAAGCCAAGAAAGAAATTGTCAAGGGCAAAGACGTGAAATTTGCTGAATGGCATCTAAGGTACAGCAAACAGAGATATAAAAGTGCTCTTAGAAAGGAGCTGGGTATTGAGAGAGACAGAGGAAGGTCTGTGTGACCAGAAGAGAGAGTGAGAAAGAAGATGAGGTAAGAAGCATGCAGAGATCAAACAGCAGTGAAAATAATGACAATTCTGAATTGCACTGAACATTTAGTATGTGCCAGCTATGCATGGTTTTAGTATTTAACATGTGGATACCACTGGACCGTACTGCCAAGGTAACATATTTAGTTTTTTTGTTTGTGTTTAATTCCTGACCTATAGTGAGTACTCAAATAGTACCTACTAAGATGGTAATGGAGAAAAAAAGAAAACAAAAACAAAACAAAAATGAAATTACCATCACCAATCCTTACATAAAGGTATTTAAGGCTTATACCTCTCTTTAGTAAATCCAAATGGTTAGGTGTCATTGACTTAAGTCATGTAAAGTGGCTGCAAATACATTTAGAAGAATCCACTATGTTAGGGTTCCAGAAAGAGTTATAAAAGTAAAGACAATTAAAAGGACAAACTGTCAAAATTAGTCAAATGATCTCAAAATTCTTTCAGGAATATTTTTCTGAAGGTGTCTGCTTTATAAATATCAGTACCTCACTGCTATTATACCTACGGCATCAAAGCACAACCATCTATTTTATAGGCTTCATAATTTTTTTTTTTTTTTTTTTTTTTAGGTAGAATAGAAATATCTCCATCAAATGTAGGTTTCTTAGGTCTCAGAAATCAAAACCTAAGTGGAATGTACTTCTGACTACTTCAGTACCATAAAAAAGCACAAAATAGAAAAAAGGTAACCATTAATAACATAGTGAAATCATGTCCAATCTAAACTGCAAAGACTAAATTGGCAAAATGTTTGACATTGCTTTAATCTTCTAAGAGTCCAGACAAAACTGAAATTACATGTGGTGAATGCTTGTCCCTACTAAAAGACCTTCTGCCTTAATAAAAGAATCACAAAAAGACATTAATTTCTGATTATGGAAAAGAAATTAACTTGAATAATAATTTTAATTTTTTAATAGTCATGCTTTGCTCAAATCTGATTTGTGATTTGGCAACATAGGACATTAGACAAATTAGTTTTTAAGTTCAAATACTCACAGGTGTGAGCTGCTGAAAATTTTCCCTTCAATCCTAGAAAACTTGAATAGGACACATTCATCAACAACTTGTTGAAGACTTCCACTACAGTCAATGTACAGTCATATAGTAGGAGTTTGGGGAAGCAACAATTAGAAATAAAAAAGGAGATAATATGGCCAAATAGCTTTAAGATTAGGTTTTACAAACTCATAAAAGTAACAATATCCTCAGGTCTAACATCTATCTTTTTCATCACTGCTACTTCACTAACATGGACTTTTTTCTCTTTTTTTCCTTGTCTTCTACTGTAGTTAGGTTTCCCCAAACCAAGAGTATGGGTACCAGATTTGAAGACAATAGTAAAGCTGAGGCCATTTTCCTACAGGTATTCTAGAAAATGAGATCCTGGAGGAGTTGGTGAGGAATGGCCATACTCCATGTTCCAATTATGAATAATGGACTCTCAATGTCAAGAGGCATTTGATCCAATGATGGGATTAGTGACAGTTGCAACATCAGTGCTGCTGTCCTCTCCCCTTGACTACAGGGTATATTCAAATGCATTTCTTCTCTAACCCTTCCAAAATTTTGTAAGCAACCAAATACCACATGTTAACTTCCATTCCACTTAAACTATCTAGAGTTGTTTCACTGTTTCAATTACTGCAATAAACTTTGATACAACAGTTGCCCCTTTTTAAAAATCAATTATCTTGTTTTACCCTGCATTAGTGTATTCAGCAGAATTTGTTAAATACCAAGAATGTAAAGAAAACTCTGCTAAGTGATTTGTGTTACCCTTAATACACATGATGATCCTCTTTTGTAGTTCTTACTGCACTATTTTACTATTATGAAAACTGAGACTAAGAATGGTTAAGTAGTTTCTCCCAAAGTTACACACCTAAGGAAATATGAATAATTATTTCCCTAGGATTACTGCAAGAATTTTAACAGTGTACTTAACAGTTCTCAGATCAGAGAAGATACACACACCAGTTCCTTCTTCCTCTCCCAATAGTTCAAGAGCACGTATGAGCAAACTAGGTCATATTTGACAGTACAGTCTAGCATATTTTTGACAAAAAGAATTCTACATTATTAACCATACCTGTTTTTACTAAACTAAAATTGGTGTGTTTATCTTCTTTTCAGAATCACCTCAATACTTGGTTAACTGAACAAAGTAACATTCCAAATTTGAAAAGTTATGACTGCGAAAAAGATTTATTGCCAAAATACAGAGACGGTAGAAGGGATATAATAAAGAGCAATTTTAATTTTTTATCAAACCCAAATTAGTTATTGAAAAGCAGAAAATACCAATCATACTAATTTCATGGTAGATGAATCACTACAGCCCATTCATAGCATTAGATACATTATAAATGAACACCAATGATCTTTAGCTTTATAATGAATAATCACAGACAATGAAATAGAAAAACATATACTGTATTAACTTTAATTTCCAATGAAAATTTAGAGATTATATTTTAAAAGAAATACTGTTTTACCTACAGGAAGGTAGAATAAGGAACTTGCATATCATATCAATAGGAATAGTTGTTTGTTTTCCCCCAAGTTATATACTACAGGTTTCCTTTGTCTTGTTCCCCATGTGAACATAAACACTTTTGAAAATTAACATTGCCTTTCTGTGTCCATATCTGCCTATTAAGTATGTTTGAGGCTTCTTTAATTTTAGGCTATAGAGGATTCTTCAGTCGAAAACAGTTAGGAATTATGGTTTTGGAATCAGGTATACTTGGATTATATTCCTGTCTTCAATACCAACTAGTTTAATGACACTATGAAAGTTACTTAAACTCTATGATTCTCAGATTCTTCTCTGTAAATGGATATAATGACCTCTGCTTCCAAGTATGCTATAAATTAAATCAGCCCCCCCCACCATTTATTACTATCTAATTTATAAAGCTTAAATATATTAAAGAGATTCATATTTTTGTTAATACTCTAAAAAATTTTCTTTCCTTTTGCCATTTTCTCTTCTGATTCTTTAGAGCAGGGTTTATTCAAGTTTATAAATGGAGAAGTTACTGTTAGTTTTTAGGCTTCCATGACTGAATGATAATGGAATCGTTACAGAAAAGTTGTGATTTTTTTTTTTTCTTATTCTCCTTAACATGCTAATAATGCTATAAGGTGCTAATATCTGGTTAGGTAAAATCATGCTGGCTTCTGTTCAGACACTAAAATAAAACTTTTTGACTATGTACACAGGAACATCTATTTTTTGTTTTTAATGGCAAAGCAAATTGTAGTACCAAATAATGACTAGAGACTAACTATACACAATTTAATCTATGACAATACAAAATCTTATAAGTTTTAGTTTCTCCCAATCATATTGCTAAGCATGCACTTTTCCTTGCCAATTTACAGCACATGCTTATTCCACAGCAGTGATGCCCTACTTTCAATGAGTATTTGATACCTTGCCTCTAATACGTTTTTGTGGCACACCTAAATGCAATATACAACTTAAGATTTTTTTTTTCACATGACAAAATATAAAGGCATTTAAAGATATCCCATAATGTTCTCTTTCCCTTATTATGCTGACAATCTCTCCTTTTGTTTGTTAATGATATAGTTTAAATCTGATTCTGCAATGCTATGGTACCAAAGATTCTGATTAGCAGAGAGCTAAAGCATCAGCAACCCAGGCCCCCAGAAATGGCCATCACGGTTAAGTTAACAAATTTATGGTTGCTTATTTATGTTGCAAGTCCTCATAAGAACAAATCTCTCATCATTACTGAAATGGAGAGATGGGGTAAGAGGGGAGGAAGTAGGAATAAAAGAAAAAGAAAAAAAAAAAGAATGAAGAGCAACAGATATGAACAGTCACGCCCCTCTCCTCCCACTCTTGGCTTCCAGTCATATATTCATGAGTTAGCTGACTGCTGAATTTGGGGGCCTGGGCAGACACCCTCAGCTCCACTCATGCCTTTCCCACCATTTTAAATCTACCTGCCAGGAGACAGACAGCATCTTCCTTTGTACTCTGCCCCTGAGTGGAGAGGCCTAAACATAGGACTTCCTTGCTCTGGCATGAAATGGACATTTCAATAACAAGAGACCTGGTTCCTTTCATAGCTGGTTCTCAACTAGTATCTTATTTAGATGTGGGAATGACTCAAGCATTGAAGGACATTCATCACTCAGAACTCAGACATTAAATAACAATAGCATCCCTGAGTAACTGGGAAAACCTCAAATGTTCCCTCCCCACACTTCAAAATCTCTTTAGTTGAAAGCTTCATTACCATATTTTGATTCTTTATAAGATGAAAATTATGACATTGACAATGTAGATACTAATGCCATATTTGATAAGGGAATATTATTTAGGGGCAGCAGAAGTTATCAACTTTGTAATCCATATGAAAACATACATCCAACCCGAATTTATTGATAATGCTAATAATTCCATCTCCGGCAATCTATGTCCTGTGCCCCTCTATCAGATGGCTATAAACCTGAACAGGAAAAGTTCAGCAACACATTTCTACAGCAGGGTTATTTTCTATATAATTAATATATTTCCATCAAAAATATACCTGATGATATAAAAAGTATCAGCTTGAGATGCAGAAGAGCTATTTTCCAGAAGAACTTTATTCATCTACACATTGAATTTATTAGACTGATTTTCTGTATATTAGACTGATTTTCTGTATCATTTAGCAGACCTAAAAGACAAGCCATTTTAAAAGTTATACACCTACACATTGGATACATTTCAAATAAGTGAATATAGAATCTCACTATACAGTAAAGTATTCCAGTGTAAATGAATTCAAGAATACATTGATGCTGAAAAGACCAAGTGTTTTTCTTTGATGCAGCATAAGTGATGAATCCTATGTAGCATTTTAATAGAATATATTTAGCTAGGACTTTGAACAGACATTGTGCTTTTCCAAAATCCAGAGAATATAAAGCTGGTGAGCTCTGTAAATAAGAGAAAAACAAAGGGATGGCATTTTTCTGTGACCTGAACGAAACTGGCAAATGCTCTGAATTCGTGTCATACTGTTGTCCACAGTGCACCCTACTCTGTGACAGTGACACAGAAGCTGTAATTAAGAAATGATCATTAAGAGGAAAATGTAACGAATCCAGAATGCATTTTGTTTAGTCAATTTAAATGAAGAGGTGGTTAATTATCATGTCCGAAGCAGGCAACTAGGAATACATACCACTTCTGATTATCAACAAGTGGAACCTCTACAATGATCTCAGGGGGAAAAAAAAAAAAAAAACCTTTGAATGAACATGATAAATATTTAATATCCATAACTTTTTTGAAATAGGCTTACCATTTTACTTTCAATAGAAATTAAGACATATGTTGCTGACTTAAGAGTTAATAAAGACATAGTCTCCACCAGCAGAATTAATATTCAAATGGCTACATTGTTTCCAAGGCAGTTGAATATCAAAAAGGAAGAGGAGATTTTATTGATCTGGGAAATGGCAGCAGGTTATGCTTATTGTATATAATAAAGACTATTGATTTTGTTAAGCAGAAAAATGGCACTTTAAAAAGCCCATTTCATATCAACTGCAACTGAGCAGTACTTTCCACCAGTCTGGAAGTTTTCAGAATCATTTTTAATGGAGCAAAAAATATAATGTGTCAGGAACATCCTTTATACCAACAGAATGGGAGTTCATTGCTATAATGAAGGTTTTCCTCTAATATCTAAATTGAAATTGCAATCTATTCAACTAACTTAAAATTATAGGCAATGTTCTCCCTGTAATAAAAGGACCTCGTACTAAAGAATAATCTCTTCAGCTTATACCACCTAAGGAGTTTGAGAAGGAAGAGGTGTCTTCCTAAGAAAATATGGGTATGTTCAAAAGTTGATGATGATACCTGAACAGAAAGCCAATATCCATTACTTCAGTAAGTTGTAATTATTTCAGGGAGTAGTAAAACCTAAAGTGCTATAGGCTTAGAAGTTACTGCAATCCTCCACCGAATCACTGCTTATTGATGTTTTATAATATGCTGATGGAAGGGACAGCGCTTGCTACTACCTTTATACAACAACTTCAAAATAAGACTAATAATTTCTGTAGAGTTCTATAAACTAGTGAGTATAACTACTCAACATGGTCTACTTAGGAGGTACGTATTTTGCTTGTGTGTTTTATAATTCACAGATGGATTATGAAATAAGTTGTTCCAGACAGGCTAGAATCCACATTTCACTTAGTTCACCATGTATCTGAGACTGCCAGAGGACATACCTAGACTACATTTTCTGCCAGGGGACACACCTAGACTACATTTTCTAGACTCACTGGTGGTAAAGGACAACCATGTGCCTGAGATCTAGCCAACAGACTGTGAGAAGTGATGTGCACCAATTTCAGGCCTGGGCTACCAAAGGTTTCCCTAAGTTCTTACCCACGTTCTATTCCCTTTCCAGCTGGCTGAAGTAGATGGCCCAAGTAAAACATAATGACAAATGTTAGAAATGGCCTAACATCTATCTTCTTGAGTTCCTGATTGACAGTATGAAGAACTGTCCTGCCTTGCTATCTTTTTTGCATACTCAGAACTATTAGATCAGCAAGAAATAAACTATATGTGAGCTATTATTTATATTTGGCCTATTTTATGTAAGGATTGCTATCGTTATTTTGACTGAAAGTTTGAATCTTAAATAGAATATTGTCGCAAAAACAATGAAGTTATGGGTGGTGAATTATGTTGTGCTTTGAAAGGCAGGCAGACAGCAAGAACACAGAGTAGACTGGAAAGCTTGAGGGGTTTGCTGTACTTTTGCATAACATCTGGTATAACCGTAGCTACCAACAATTTGAAAGGACTTACCAAGCCTGTGACTCTAGAGGGAAATGTTGGAAAGAGCCAAATGGCATTATGTATCATTTTTACTTGTTTTTTAGCAATATATTGCAAGAAGGAAATGATTCAACAAAAAAGAACTGGCCAGGTTGCAAACAAAAATGAAAGGGAAGCGAGAATATTCACAAAACTGGAAACTTCCAAGGTTAGCAGAGGCACCTTCTGGATTCTAAACAGTAAGACAGAAGTCTAAAAAAATGTTTGAGAACAACAAATTCCATAAAGACCTCTCAGCTTAAAAAGTAAAAAGGCATCTAGCCCTTGACCAAATCACCTTGATCAGGTGATTAGTGGAAAGCTGGTAACTTCCCATTAAAATAAATCTGTTACCCACATTTCCCCAGGATGAGGAGGAGAGGGAGAGAGAAAGAGAGAGAAAGAAGGAAAGAAAAGAAAAGAAAACAACAACAACAAAGATATTTAAGAACTAGGTCAAGTAAAAAGCTTTGGGTCTATTTATAGGTCCTAGAACTGCCTTGAAGCAAATTGGTCAAAAGCATTCCAGCTACTAGACGGATGTATATTTCCTTGACTCTGTGCTGAGAAAGGCTGTGTGAGCAAATCAAATTTCAATTTGCAAACTCTCATCAGAAGAAAGCAGATCATGAGAGCTGTGAGGCCCTCCAGGAAAACATCATCCCAGTACCTACTTCAGATGTACCCATAAGAGATAATGGATGAGACATGACCTCCAGTAGGTAGAACTAGGGGGCAAAAGAGAAAAACTGGTAAGAGAGTTTATGCTGGAGCAAAATCTGGGTAGAATAAAGAAATTTTCTCTGGAAACGAGAAGAAGGTCTTTACAATGCCTACACTGAGAGGCTGTATTATGGCTATGGTCCAGCACGGTTTTATGTCTCTTACTCTTGTTTCAAAATGGAACACGTATAGTTTACTATGTGTGCACTTTTCCTTATCTGTTCAAGTGTCCATTAGAAGGGAAACAGAGACAGGTAACTGGTCTAGTTTGTGGATCTTCAAACCATGAGGAATTACAGAGATCCTGGATTTTGAGCTATATGCAGTTATTGGCTAAATCACTTGTATTAATTTCCTTAGAGACAAGGTGACTGATTTTTCCATGTGGGAAACTGGGCATATATTTTAGTAACTGTGAAAAGTGGCTCATGACAGACAATGCTCGCTGTCACAAAATCTGCATTTTCCTCTTCAATTTCAACACCCAGCTAGACAGATGTCTCAGCCTCACTTGCAGTTAGGTAAGGACCTGTGACTCACCTCTGCTCAGTTAAAGAGGATGAACAGAAGTGACATGTTCCTCTTCAGAGTCTGGCTCATAAAATTACCCAAAAATACTCTTTTTTTTTTTTCCATCTAGTAATTTGAAAATTGGTAGATAACCATTATGTTTTAGAAGTCAGAGATGAGAGACCATCTCTTGTCTGGGTTTCTGCAGAGTTTTGTGGAAAAGAGATTCTCTCTTATGACCTCTGCATCTGCCCAGGATTCTACATGAGCATGATAAACTTCTAATGTTTTTAAACATTAAAGATTTATAGACCAGAATTTCTAAGCACTTAACATTAATCTAATGCTCATGTTTCTTGGTCTTCCCTATACTGAAAAATACTATAAAATAGAAGGATAAAAAAACAATTTTTGACAAAGGATACTAGGACTCCAAGTATAAAACTTCTCATGATTAAATTTCTACTTCAATTAAAGCGCTGATAGAAAATAAAACTGATTTAAGCATGGAAATAAAGAAATGCTGACTATTCTTTAATCTTTACATGTATCAGTGACCCAGAATTTGTGTGAAATGCTAAATTTATACAAAAGAGGGCATATGAAAGATTCAAATTTTGGCATCCTTTAGATTCTAATTCCTGTTTACCTGTACAGCACACGGAATAGATTTTTCTTGCCCAAATTAAATTTTTTATATTACTTTGTTATTCCTAATTTAAGATGAAGAATATCTTTGCAATTTTATAAAAAATTCACCTAAAAATCAATTTTATTGCAGTCATAGAAAGTTACAAATATTATTACTTACTAAAATACGTTTCTTCTATCAGTTCAGTTTAAGTAGATAAGTTCCATGATTATGCCAGTTAAATGATTTATACTCTCCTGAACTTCCACAGCAATTTGTGATTTTAATATTATACTTTCTGCCATATATTATAGTTTCTTTTATAGATCTCCTATTACAGAAAGCTCTTTGAATGTTTTCACTCAGTTCAGCCTTTGTCCTACACCTTCAAATCTCTACAACATATTAAAATTAGAAACTGTATTTTGTTCAATAATATATCCTAATGCACCCATTTATTCCTTTATGAGGCCTCTTTCAGGTCCTGGACCATATCAGACTATGACTGGAGCTAAATTTTAAAGAATATCACAGCAGTACAAATCACAAAGGATAATTTCTGTGTAATGACAGCCATACCACTGCTAGCAGCATGCTGTCCCTACTCCTGAGTGTCTATCTAATGTCAAGTTTGCATTTCTGATGCTATTCATGGTTCCCATTCCCTAGGTTGGGTAACCACTGCTCCCTGTGAATCCAACCAGGCTGAATTTCCACTTGACCAAATGTAATATGTAGAAGGAATGTACACTTCCACTCACTATGTGTATATAAATGAGCAAAAATAATAAATTTAAAATTTTTCCTTACTTTTTATAAATCTGACAGTTTTACATGCAATAAGCATAATTCTCAAGGAGTCACAAAGCTCAGAAAAAAAAAAAAAAAAAAAAAAAAAAAGAAAGAAAGAAAGAAAGAAAGAAAAACCCAGGAGCCTTTCCAGGAAAGCAGCTCTGAAACTAAACCAAAGAAACAGAACTAGCCCTTGTTCTTTCTTAGAAGATGTACGCGGAGTCAGAGTAAAACATACAAAATATTAACAATACCTTCCTCAAGGACAGGGGATGTATGAAAACCAGTCTCTGAAGGTCTTATGATATGTATGGGGTATCAGAAACATAATTCATATCCACAGTCTATACCTTTTTATTTTATATATCACAGATACACTTTAAGAGTTAAATACATATACTGATATTTTCCAGACATGTATCAGTAGAAACTGCAAGCACATATTATCTAAGACAAATATATTTGTTCTTTTATACCTCTACATTTGACACTGAATGATGTACAGATTTGTTAAATCACTATATTGCACACGTGAAACCAATATAACCCTCTGTGTTGAATTATACTGGAATTAAAAATATGTTTTTAAAAACCCCCAAAAATTGAAATAAAGAAAAAAGAATAGCTATGTGCTTTTTTTCTCCCCCTAAAATCCTTTGCTAAAATTAAGAGACAACTATTAATGGGTTTCTTTCTTAAAGAAACTGGTGAGGGTAGTAGGTCCATGAAGAGAGGCAGAAAAGGAAACTGGGGGTTATCAAGAGGCATTCATCACTCTGGCATCAGTGTCAGTGGATGAAAGCAGTGGATCCCTTTCGAGGTTGTAGGAAAAAGAACATATTGTGCAATTATGTCCTGTGCTGAATATATTGTTGGCATTCAACCAATTAATAATAACAAGAATGAAAACAACTCTGTCTGCGATAAGAATAAGGCTTCCAATATTAGTCACAGTCTGCTCAGCTTTAGGTTGGCTTAGATAAATGCAGTAAAGACAAGGAAAACATCCCCCTCCACACTTTTTGGCTAATTTAATATCTTTGCTAAGTGCTTAGGTAGTACAGTGACAGACATAAAGAAAAATGCATGGATTGATTGCACTGATAGATAAATAGAGTCCATTTTAGCACAAAGAAAAACCTTTATAATTAGATGTGAATACCTGGTTTCTTGCCATCCATCACATATGCAAGTTTAGGAAAGTATTTTTGTAATGAATTAGAAATGAGTAATATTTCATAATACTCACGATGCATTATACACATCCTGCCATAAATGGCTCAGTGTGGACCGACAATCATAAGATTCAGAAATGGTCCAGCTTGTTTCAAAGACCTTTCCACATACTTCTCTGCCAAAGTTTTTTGAGCAACTTAGCATTTTTCAAACACACAAGTCATTCAAATTTCACAAATGTTTTTTGTAATTTTCCTAAAGCAACTACTGAAGTCCTACCTAAGTTCTTGGCAAACAAAACTAATGATAAGTATTTTGTCAGTCTATAAATTGAGGAGATATAACCTCCATAAAAATGTTCTAGGGCCCTAATTTAACCAATACCATGAAGAAAATAAGCAAAGTGAGCATTTCAAATAAAATTTAATTTAGTGAAGAAACAATATGCATTCTAGTTTATATATATAAGCCCTAATACTGAAATAAGGGGGCGGGGTGTGTGTGTGGAAAAATCAACGTAATTACATTCTATAGCCTCTAATTTTGCAAGGAAGATAAAACAAACACAAAGAGAAAAAAAGAGAAGGGAGGGGGAGAGAGAACGGAGAAGGAGATTAAGAATGCACCGAGATGTTTGATTGATACTCCCCAAATCTGATCAGCACGAGAAACACTGATGAATCAGATACAGGAAGCATACTGGAGAGCAGGATATTGACTGGAATAAATAAGGTACAAACCCATAGTCTAAAGCAAGCTTGAGATTTTACTGTTATTCTGGAATAAATAACAAAATTGTAACGTAAAATTAATCTGAGTTTACACAAAAGTAGCGGACAGGAGTGACCATCTACTCAGGGTCAGGGGTGGTCTCTCAAGCTGCCCCAACAAAATAATGGGAAGCAGAGAATAATTTTACCAAGAAGATTTCTGTGAGGGTTTTTTTGTTGTTTTTTGTTTTTGTTTTGTGATTTGTTCTTATTTCTCAAATATTGTCACCCAAAGTTCCAAAGTAAATGAAGCTCAGATGATAAAGACCATGACAAGAATAAACTAATATAGCAGATTACCTCTAAGAAAATTTACTTAATATAAACAAGACAGTTTATTTGCTATCCTTTCCCTTAAGTTTCTAGCTACATCAGCACAATGAGGCAGGATTCTTGAAGTCCTGTTTTTAAAATGTTAATTGCTTATAAGGAATACAAAAGGGAATCCACTTATTTTTATTCAATTTCACAAGGATTTGGGGAAGCTTTTAAAAGGTTAGAAATGAGATATTTCTATTTAAAAATTCTCTTGATTTTTAAAAAATAACTACTAAAATGACAATAAAGACAATTAATGAAGCCAGTGCCTGAAGTTATTAATGGATCTGAATTGCTTCATAGCCTTAACACTCTGCCTCAGGTAAACCTTTGACAATAAAAATGTACAAAATACATTTGGACAATTAGAAAATAATGAAAAGCATTCAAGAATGACATTTAACAAAGGCAGATAAGGGGATATTGTACTTGAAAAAAATGAGCATTTATAGATCAGCTGCCCCTGATGTGATATATCATAGATTATTAAGAAAATTGTATACCAGTATATTGAATCAGCTGCAATTAGTTTGGGGGTACAAGGAAATGGACTATACCTAATTAATTTTGATGATGAAAGACGCTGATTCAATGGAATATGTTTCAAAATTATAAATGAGAAAAACACAAAATTAAGAAAATAAGCTCTATGTTTACATGACACATATACACCTGGCAAAGAAGCAATTGAAAGAAAAATATATGGTAAACAATAAAGACGAAAAATATCATAACACTGAATGAGCTCTGAAGAAGATATGAAAGCAGTGTGCCATGGTGTTGTAACAGGATGGTAACAATGACTAGGTATACTATAGCCTTGACTCGAAGTAAAAGAGTTCAATTTATAATCCCAAATTCTTATTTACTAGCTGCAGGACACTGGGTAAGATGCTTAGCTTTTTTTTTTTTTTTTTTAAGATTTTATTTATTTGAGAGAGAGAGAGAGCACAAGCAGGGGAGCAGCAGGCAGAGGGAGAAGCAGACTCCCCACTGAGCAGGGAGCCAGACACAGGGATAAATCCCAGGACCCTGGAACCAGGACCTGAGCTAAAGGCAGACTTGACTGACTGAGCCATCCAGGCGCCCATACTTAGGTTTTTTGATTTTCACTTTCCTTGCCTGTTAAAGACCTGAAGATCTGCATCAAGAGCTGATAATAGTAATGTTTAAAAGGCCTACCTCACAAAGAGAACCTAATGTATGGAATCAATTCAAACCTGAATGAAGTTAGACTAACTCTTAATTTTCTTCATACATTGTTAGGATTATCTATCCTTGTTACTGTGACTTCTTTGCTAAATTCCTCAAAATCAGTCTATCCAATTAAATAAAGCAGACACATTTAAAGGGCATATAAAAGATAACCAGCAATGGTCAATTATAATTATAACCATTTTATTCAAAACCGCAAAACTTAAACAAGGCTAGAAAAGGACTTCTCATAAAATGTAATTTAAAATAATCTCTTCAAAATATAGATTTTTAAAAAATTTGTCTTATTTTTATGTCCATGCCTTAAAGGTTATTTCTTACTAAAAAAATAAGATTTTTATATTTTTTTGACACTTAAAAAAATCTGAATTAATAGAGAACATAACTCTTTCTATGCACTAAAACCAGCATTTATCAAATGATAACTTTCTTTCTTTGCTATATGTTCCCCCCAATTTTAAAATATTTTAGGTTTTAAGTTTTAGGAATAATATAAAGATTGATAAAGGGATGGAAAAAAGCAAGAATGCATTATATCTATTTTGTTTTGTTTATAATAACATATTGCATTAATCAAGGCTTCATCCAGATAAATTGAAACTGGTTCAATTTCTTCTTGTCAAGGAGAAGAATATAAATGTTGTACAATTGTATAATTGATTTTGTGATTCAAAAGGGGCTCTTTAGTAGAGATAATTTATCAAGGATGACAAAAATGGTAAATGAGTATTTCCTTGGAATTTGGAGAATTTTCTCATTGAAATGTTGAATTTACAAATGTTCAATATTATAATGATCAAAGATTTTTCTCAGAAAATAAGTTCCTTAAAAGCTTTCTTCATTTTTACTGTTTTTAATCTAAATTAATTCTTCAACTTTATTTCAATGTTTGGTTTTCTTTCATTTAAAAAAAAAACTGTGAAGGAAAGCTATCGCTATAGATATATTAAATAGAAACAACCCTATTAATAATTAGTTGAGCTTTACTATTAATCTTCTAAACCCCAAACACATTGTCAATTTATGTTATAGTTTAAACATTATTTACAAAAATAATATTTGATGTCAAGAAATTGAAATAATACTGGTAGATTTTATATATGGGTCACATGCCTTATAGTTATGTATTAATCAAAAGCTTTCATATATATAAATTTTTTCTGGCTCATCATTCTCATTTTGTTTAGAGCTACATATATTTTCACTGTGTCTATAATAATAATATTGGGAAAATAATAACCTTCAAGGCATCAGATGAAGTCTCTGGTGATGTCACATTCACTCTGACATTTATACTGACTTCATTTATGACAGACTGAAGGTGATGAACAGGTCCAAGCAAGAGGTCACCTTGTGTCAAGACTGGTATACAATCTGTCAAATGCAGTGACTGTGAGTCTGCTAATGAGGAATTAACTAGACAGAATGTTGCTATTTGACTGTTTTCATGCACTCCAAACCTGTTAAACAATGCTAATCAGGTGTTTATTAAGTGAAACCATTATGCCAAACTCGCTGCAAACCTCACCATATGTCAGAGAGGTTGTAACATATTATTCATCCATTTTAAAGCTAGATTAATAAGAGTCATTTACTAAACTTTTCTTTTCTTAGCCTCTGGCTATGCCTTGGAATCAAGGTTATACTTTTATTTCAATTTTTCTTTAAATGGACACATTTAACTCCACAAAACTATTTTAAGTTAGTGTCTCTCGGTGAAAAGTTCTTTTAATTTTTATACTGAAATCAACTACTTTAATAAGGTGACTAAAAGAAATTTTAATTTAAACAAAATTGGTCAAATCAATAATGCTTTTGATAATGGAATGACTTAAAATATTATATAAAATTGCAGATTTTAGGCTAGAAGTGGGCACATTTGTTTTTAGGGGTCTTTACTTTGGAACAAGAAGGTGGTTGCAAGCAACTCTGATTAGATAGAATTATACTTAAAAATATCTAAGAACTTTTTCTAATATTTCATGTGCTAATAGTTCCTTTACATAAAAGGACATTAATTATGAGCTCCCTGTAAATTGATACCTAATAGATAAAACATTTCATAACCTAACATGATAGTATCCAGGTTTTTTTCTAAGACCAGTGTCAGAATTTACGTAATCCATATAAAATTTAAATCTCTTATAACAGTTACTTATGTACTCTCTGTATTTTAATACATATTTCATTTTAAAAGAAAATAGCCTTTAAGTCATCAGATCTAAGTTTACATGCAGAAACATCAATCGACCGGCTATATGATTTGAACAAGTAATGTACTCTATCAATTATTAAATTTGAATAAAAATATTTTCCCAGTATGGGTTTTTTTAAGATGATGAAGTTAAATTGATACATAATGCAAATTTTAATTGAAAAATATTTTAAAATTAAAGCTAAAATATTAGTTCACCTTATTATCTAATATTTTAAATATATGTGAAAACATCTTGTAATCTCTTATGGATCAACAGTACCATTCTTACAGCATCATCATCATATACTGCTCCTTGCTGTCACCATCCTCATTATCTCATACATTTCACGTGTTTAGATACTTCTATCCAACTAGATCTCAAGCTGCTAAAAGCAAAAAACTATGCCATCTTTAAGAAGTTGTCTATCAAAAACTACCTGTATTATGTACATGCAGGAGATTAAACATCCAGTTTGTCAGCCTCAACTGGTAATTTTTCTGAAGAAAATTCACCATTTGTTAGAAATTTGCAAAGACCTTTGCAGTTTCAAAATTGGAATTAGATGTCCCTTCTATGGATTCCCGTAACATCATACTCCTTTCGTCAGAACACTTTCAGTATCTCACTAAATATAAGTTCTAGGAGGATAGGGACTACCAGGAATACATAGATGTACAGATCTATAC
Organism: Mustela nigripes; assembly: GCF_022355385.1. Classification (NCBI taxonomy): domain Eukaryota; kingdom Metazoa; phylum Chordata; class Mammalia; order Carnivora; family Mustelidae; genus Mustela; species Mustela nigripes. The sequence continues at coordinate 49,027,007 of NC_081571.1, forward strand.
ATACCTCATACTCTCAAATATACACACATCTGGAGATATATGCATGCATATGTTCATATATGTCTAGAGTTAGAGCTTTGGCACATGGTGTGTGCTCAACATAAAAAATTCTTTACCTTGTTGAAATGGTAGATGAATGCTCAGTTTTTATAGCTGTTAGAAGAAAAAGTCATTAAAACATTATACAGACTGAGAAAAAAGTATTACTGACAATTATTTCCTTTTGGTTTAGATCTTAGGAGTCCTTTTGCCAGATAAAGATGGCGAGAGGTACTCCCTCCTCATGCTTCCACGCTCTCCAATAATTTGGACATTGGAGCAAATCACTGATTATGTAAATTGAGATACAGAGCAACCTGAAAATAATATAAATTTCAGAATGAATATCTTTAGAGAGAGGGGAAGTTTTAAAGACAAATGAAATGTGAAAGTTGATCTAGTCTAGTTTCCAAACAGTGTATTAGTTACTTACTCTACAAAAATTGCTGCACAACAGAAATACAAAGGATTACAAGAGATTATGAAAAACTATATGCCAACAAACTGGACAATCAGAAGAAATGCATCTATTTGTGGAAATGCAACCTTCCAAAACTGAATCAGACCGATTAGCAGCCATGAAATTTAATCAGTAACTAAAAAGCTCCCAGCAAACAAAAGCCCGGTATCACCGTCCAGCAGCGATAATAACGACCCTCGTCTGGTTGGGTTTCAAAAAAAGCCCTTTATTTTATATGGTCATCACTTATATAGGGAAGCTAAGCCAATCAGCATAGACAGCGACATGCATCTGTACATAGATGTACAGATCTATACATACCTCATACTCTCAAATATACACACATCTGGAGATATATGCATGCATATGCATATATGGTAACCACCAAGTACCCACAGCATAGCAATAGTTCAACAGCTAATAGGTAGTACTTCCTGTTTACTACCAGTCACTCTAGACACACGTTCTGGTAAATCGCCAGGTGCCATTTTGCAAAGCTCTGCAGTCCACGGATCTCCAGGCCCCTGGAGCATATGCCCTCGACAGCCCGGGACCAGAGGGCTTCACAGATGAATTCTACAAACATTAAAAAAAAAAGTTAATACCTAATCTTCTCAAACTACTCTAAAATACAAGAGGAAAGAAAGTTTCCAAATCCATTCCTCAAGGCCAGCATTACCCTGTTACGAAAACTGGGTACAGACATTCAGACACTGCAAGAGATGGCAGAGATGGGAGAGATGGCGGATGGGGGGGGACGGGGTGGGGGGGCAGGAGGGGGCACAGGTGGCCAGGGAAGAAGGAAACTCTTGGCCAATATCTCTGGTGAACAAAGACGCAAAATATCAAAATATTAGCAAACTAGGTCCAACAACACATTTAAAAAACTCATTCACCACATCAAGTGGGATTTCTTTCTGGATGCAAGAGTGGTTCAATCAATATTCACAAACCAATCAACATGACACATCACATCAAAAGATTGAAGGATAAAAACATCTTAATAGAAGCAGAAAAAGCATTAAACAAAGTACAACACAGCATTCATGACAAAAACCCTCAACAAGGTAGGTTTAGAGGAAATGCCTCCTCATGATAAAGGCCATATGAAAAACCCACAGCAAGTATCAGTCTGTATGGTGAAAAACAGTTCTCTCCTAAGTCAGGAACAGGACAACGATGTCCACTCTCAGGACTTTTATTCAGCACAGTCCTGGGAAGTCCTAGCCACAGCCCTCGGACGAGAAATTAGAGGTATCCAAATCACTAAAGAATAAGTAAAACATTCATGATTTGCAGATGACATGATACCGTATATAGAAAACCCTAAAGACCCCACCAAAAGACTAGAATTAATGAATTCAGTAAAGTCACTGGATACAAAATTAATAGTCTGTTGCGTTTCTTTACATTAATAATGGAATAGCAGAAGGAGATATAATGAAGCTTATGGTATTCTTTTAAATTCACATAAGCTCTGTGCTCTCTCTTTAGAATATATCCTTTCAAAAAATCAAATATCATATGGGAGAGCACTCTAATATTTAATAAGACTTCATGTGTGTGTCCTAGCCTCTTTGCTTCAAAAATCTCAATTTTCAGGGGTACCTGGGTGGCTCAGTGGGTTAAGCCACTGCCTTCGGCTCAGGTCATGATCTAGGGGTCCTGGGATCAAGCCCCACATTGGGCTCTCTGCTTGTCATCTCTCTCTGTCAAATAAATAAATAAAATCTTTTAAAAAATCTCATTTTTCAGGATTAGCCTTCAAATAAAGTAATGTTTCCTTGAATTGAGTACTACTTGAGGTAGTCGATTTGCATTAAGGGTCACAATTGACCCAAACAAACAAATCAACCAATCAACCAACCAAACCTAAAAATACAAACCCAACAACAGAAGGACTTCCCTAGAAGGACTCCCCAGAAGGACTTCTCCTAGTAGGGGAATAACATAGAATCTGAAATGCTGAGAAGGAAAGAATCTCTATTTTAGCTTCATTACAAGACATTTGGCTCATGAAAATTTTTTCTTGGATGTTCTGTTTTGCTTGGTTTATGTGACTTTTGTTAAATAAATACAGTGGAATTCTTCAGGTCACATTACCCAGATCATTGCTCTTTCCCCATATGAATAACTAAATTAAAATGCTGAAATAAAATCTCAATCACATGACTACACTGGCATTAAACAACTCAAACTAGTGTGTGAACTTCTAGAAGAGGAGGATTCAGATCCGCGCACTGTTTGTGAATGAACATGTACTTTCACAAAAACAATTTCAATGTATAAAGAAATAAGTAAATCCAGGAAAACTGAATTAGGGGAGTGAAGAGCATAGGTCTGAAAATTAAATAAACACCTGAGAGGAATAACAGCTGCCAGTTATCACTGGCCTTCAATTGCTAGACTCTTTACATACACATCCCTTAAATCATTTAAAAAATAAAAATAAAAATGGACCAGTTATAAATTAATATCTTTACTTTTTATTAGGAAACATTGGTTTAGAGAATTCACACATCCATGAAGTAGTTCAGCCGTATTTGAAACCAAAAGGACTCTAAAGTCTGAGCTCTTTGTCCATACTTTAATATTTTGTTCCTCCAGGGGAAAAAATGGTGAACAGCACATTGTGGAATTTGTTTCACAGAAAACACAGCAACTGGATATCTTAGAGGAATCTGGAATAATGCAACATTTGCAAATTTTATGTTTCCATGAACAACTCTTTATAGAGGACATCTGCAGGGTGGACGCCCATCATTATTATGTATTTCTACAAAGATAAAAATTAGGATCTATCTGCTAAGTATATTCCATGAATCTGCATTCATGAATAAGCTCTGGTCATATATGATATGCATCTGTAATAAAAATGAAACATGTCTTGAGCAAAGTATGTTCTTCCACTGCCATATTTTAGTGCTAAGCACCATTCCATCAATTTCTAGCAATACCTACAAGGTCAGCTTAATGAAAAATTTCTAATTTACTTGGGTCTGGCCATGATACAGCCAAGAGCATTTTATAATACCTGTTGCCTTCCATTATATTTGGTTTATCTTGGACTTAGCTCCTCCATTGGATACCCATCTCATTATATGGACCTCACAGCCTAGTCAGCAAGACCCATGCTCTTTCTGTTCTCCCCCATCAATGTGCATGCATGTGCATGTGTGTATGTATACATACATGCATATATGTGTGTACATATAAAACAAAAAGATGAATCTTTCAATATTTTTTAGGTTTTCTTAAAGTTGATTTCTTCTTCTAAAACTATCTTTAGCATAAGCTGTGGTAACAAAACATTGGAATTGAAACGTTTTAATTATGCCAAATTTGTCAATGGAGATAAAGCCTAAATGTCTTATTGCATGTGAAGAAACCAAGCAACCTCATTTAGATATTTGCATTTTTTCTAACACTGTTATGATTTTGTCTTAGAAACACAAAAATTGGAATACATTCCATTTGGGGTGATACCTACCCAAAAATTTAAGTGAAAACTAATTACATCAATGTATTTTAATTTCACAAATTTGAAAATATTACTATGTGTGAACACAGGACCCTTAACATTGTTGGAGGCCCAAGCAACTGAAGGTTACTATAAAACTTCATAACTTTCTGGCTAATCAGCCTTGCAGAGTATTAAATCTTTCTATTTACTAATGTTGTGGCATTATGATGTAGTGGGAAATATATGGAATTTGGAGACAGATACACTTGAGTAAATTTGTAGTCCCCATACTTGCAAACTGTATGAGGTTCCAACTCTTAAATCCTGTCTCCTTCCATTACAAAATGGGTACAGTAATATCTAACGATAGGATCTTTGAAAATTAAAATATATCTAAATCTCAAAATAGTTATCAAATTTATATTTTCTTTCACCTTCAACACTTGCCACTTCAACAGAACTTTATATTAAAAGTAAGAGGATAACCATCTCTAACAAAAGGTCTATAAAAATGTGGAGATTTTCACAACATGAAAGATTACAGTTCAATATTAGAGATATTCTATTATATCCTATTCCCCTGAGCTCTTAACGCAAATGAAGCACTGAGAACTAATTAACATGATTGTTTTTCACATATTTTGGGGTTCTTCCTTTGTTTTTCTGAATATTTCACAAAGGTAAATATGTTGCTTACACTACAGACCTCTTTGTTATTTATCTTGCATCTGTTTCAAAGTGAACAGAAACAAGGCATTCTCTTTGAAGTTAGAAAAACTCAGTGACTATACGGTCCTCTGAGTATAAAACAAGAGAAAGCGGTTTTTGTTAGAAAACTTGATAAAAATATAGACAACCAAATTGAAAGGATGGTAGAGTTTTATACCCCAAAGCAAAAGTATTGAAAAATGTTTCCCTTTACACACAATAACCCCAGGGATGGGTTTAAGAGATTAACTATATAAAGTCTCCATTCTGATTTACAGCTTCTATTTCCTTAATTGCTATCTAGTTTGATGCTCAGTTTTTTCAATTTTCAAATGTAAGAAACATATGTTGAGCTCTTTTGTGGGTATAAAAGCATACCCACTTACCGGTTATCCAACTTATCACTTTCTGGAGGAATTAAAGTTTATACGAACACCTTATGATCTTAATATTCCTGAAATGAAATATTTTTGTAATGTGAGTGGAAACAATATACTTTAGATTTTTATACGGAAGATTCAACACCTTAGACACTCAAGTTTCAAACTGAGTATCAATTTTCCTACCTGCATTTAGCAATCTCTATCAGTGACACTTAAACTTGTCAACACTTAAAATGAAAAATATCCACAGGAGTGGATTTGAACTACCAATATTAAGCAAATTACTTTTTAAATTAATTGCATATTCATCACGCAGAGCAGAGGCCTAGGCACAAAAATATGAACATGAGGCTAAACAGCACAATCAAGAATAATTTTAAAGCATTTTAATGGTTTAGTCGTTAAATTTTATATTTATACCAACACAATTAAGAAATTTGTGAGGGTTAATCCGGAGGGGGGAAAAAACACCAATTTAAAATCTTTCGTTTGCTGCTGAAAACATGTCTGTTTGAATAGTTTTCCATTTGTAATGTTTGAGAAAGCTTCTAGTAATGTAGTTATCAATGCAAAAAAAAAAAAAAAAGTTAAAAAAAACCTGGATGAGCGCCAAATCCATCAAATACTCCCTCCAAAAGATGACTTCCCAGAGTCCATCCCAGATGACAGCGCCTTGAACATCTTTAACTTTTCCATCAGAACCATTTAGCATTACTACGCTTCTACGCGGCTGGAACATCACTACCATTGTCAGAACCAGGCAAACAAATTTATGATGATGTTCCTGGGAATATGGAACTAATGCAGAGGGGATTTCTCTGTAGTTCTTCATTAACATTTTATTCATTACAACAAGGGAGTTTTAAGAGTTTCCTTTTAAGCAAATTAGGTCACTGGATAAAAAACACACAGCATGGAAACACAGTGTATTACTACATAGAACAAAAGATCTGGTTAATAAATTATGATAATGGGATTAGTCATTTGCTAATGTGGAAAGGCACATTTAAATATTTTTGGAACTTATAAAGAGAAGAATTTTTCCATGCATTTGTATTTTCCTTGTCTATTTGGTGGGGGGGGGGGGCATTTTTCCTAAGTGTATCTAGAGCCCTTTAGATACTTTGAATCATTTAGGAAAAATAAGTAGGCAAAAATTATGTGTTTTAATCCTTAACTAAAAATGAAACGTTGAAGAAAGCAATGTAAGTAGATTAAGAAACAGAATCTAGGAGATTCTGAGATTAAGAAACAGAATCTAGGAGGTCTTCAAGAGAATTTTTCAGATCATTGAAAAATCCACTAAAGATGTTTTTTTCTCTAAAACAAACCTGTCAGTTCCCTATATATATCCCTTGATCCAGACGTAGCTTCACTTTCTCATTATTTTTGAATATACTTTGAAATGTTGAACATGTTAGGTAATAGTATCGACATATTTTTTACCAAATCGTTTTTTTTTAAAGATTTTATTTATTTATTTGACAGAGAGAGATTACAAGTAGGCAGAGAGAGAGAGGAGGAAGCAGGCTCCCTGCTGAGCAGAGAGCCCAATGCGGGACTCCATCCCAGGACCCTGAGATCATGACCTGAGCAGAAGGCAGCGGCTTAACCCACTGAGCCACCCAGACGCCCTACCAAATTGTTTTTTAATTGTGTTCTAAAATATTCTGCCCTCTCCAAAGTGTATTCAGTAGTTAACATAGGTTGAAAGGCTTGGGAGAAAACAGAAGAGAATGAGGGAAGCTAATTCACATAAAGCACTCTTAGCTTGGATTCTCTAGAAGCAGACCCTGAGATGAGGATTAAGGAACTTGTCATACATTCAGGCCTTACTCTTTTTTTTTTTTTTTAATTATTTTATTTATTTATTTATTTATTTATTTATTTATTATTGATTTTTTATTTTTTATCAGGCCTTGCTCTTAAAGAGAGAAAGAGTGAAGGAAGCTGGACAGAGCACTTGAAGGAGCTGAGCAAAGGGAGGATGTCCACATGGGAAGTGCAGCTCACAGTTGTTCATGCTTTGAAGGAGACCCTGCATTTTATACCCCTTTGTCTAGCAGTTATTGCATTTGGGCTGGGAGTGGTGGTGGTCTTGTTCAGCCTGAGGGCAAATTTGCAGACACAGGGCCAGGTCAAGGTTGACATTAATGGCCAAGGCTCCTAGCAGCTGGAGCCTGGCACATTGGCCATCTGGTACCCTGGGAATCTGAAGAGGACACCAATAATGCTATACGACTACCAGTGAATATTAACTCAAAATATCTGGTCACTTACTTCCGTAATGCTTTATAATATACAAAATAATTTTATGTTCATTATATTAGAAATAGCAACAATATATGTATATATATATTTACCATATTTTATCAGTATGCCATAATTCAGAGAGAGGAATTCACCTGACTCAGTACATAAGATATTAAATTTGAAACAGGAATCCTATGCTGGGATTATTGATATCTCTGTTTGGCACAGTGGTATCTTCCATCTTAAAAGATGGAAAAATTGTGGCGCCAAGAATTCAAATAATGTTACACAGGTAATAAATAAAACTAAGATTTGCATCCACTTATCACAGAAATATTATACTTTTCAATAATTAACATTTGTAAATCATGGTTTTTATGCTTTTATACAATATTAGAAATCACATATTTCAAAAAAAACTTAAACATAAATGTTCTATTAGTAAAATATTCAGCTATATAATAAAATGCCATTTACACACACAAAAAAGATGTTAATAATACAAAAGAACAGGGAATAGTTATACTATCCAGTCCACAGAGGGAAGACAAACAGTAAGAAGAGTCTCCTTTGGTAAAGAGATGCTGGAAAAAGAGGCATTTGCTAAGTGAAATTTTGGGAAGTGAAAGAATGGGCATCCCTAGTGTCTTGTATGGTGCCAAAAACACAGGAGTTCTTTAATATATTTTTAGATGAACAAATCACTAATTTTAGACAAGTATGCAACAACCAAAACTGAGATGACAAATATCATAAAGCATGTAAAGGAATAAAAGTGAGGCAGGAGATTGAGAAGAGAATGGAGAGGTATGCAAGGATCAGATCATGTTTTTTGTGATATTAAGGAGTTTGTATTTTGAGGCAATGGAGACAGTGACATTGAATCAGTGAGGGAGGATCACTTTAGGATTTTGCTTTATAGAGGTCATCTGGTGACCCTCTGGAGATTAACAGAAAGGTAAAATGGGACTGGATTCAAGGATGCCAGGGAGGGAGTTTTCACTACCACGATCCTGGTTCACACTGGACTGAATGAGGAAGGAAGAAGTTGGGGCAGAGTTGAGTGGAGAGGGACACATGAGTGGCTCAGTCAGTTAAGTGACTGACTCTTGGTTCCAGCTTGGGTTCTGATCTCAGGGTCATAAGATTAAGCCCGTGTCAGGCTCTGGGCTTAGCGTGGAGTCACTTTGGGTTTATCTCTTCCTCTCATAGGCATGTGGCTCATGCTTCCTCTCTGTCACTCTCTCTACAATAATTAATATTAAAAAGACAGAGAAATGAATGGTTACAGTTGATAAGTATTTGGAATCTAAACGACAAATTTTAATCCAAATGCAAACTGTCATTGGTGAGGCCACAATGTTGATTGATTAATACACTGAGTCTTTAGTAGGGTGACATCTATACATTTAATGTAGAGGTTATATCAATGTGCCTCATGAATGAATATGCACAGAGTAGGAAGAGTCAAACATAATGACCTATAGGTATAGGAGTTGCACACGTAGATGCATAGTGGCCTACCATTCATGGTCATACCATGAATCATGTATAGAATGAAAGAATAAAAGAATGATAAGTCCATATTTGAAGGAATTATGTGAGAAATATGTGTGAAAGCAAAAATATTCTGTAAAGAATTGAATGTAGGCAAAGTCTTAAGTAAGATTAAAATAACTACTAAAATATGAAGAAATAAACATTTCTTAATGCTGGATTCTCCAGACAGGGGTGGAAAGCATTTAGTTCAGTGCTATACACCTCTCACATATTAAGCATTAGTCACAGTTCTGTCCCATTTTACCAGGACAAGTCTTTAGGATCTCTTATTCCAAGGTTTTAGGAAACTACTAATAATCATTTAGAACAGAAATATTATTTAAAACCAGTTTGGCATTCTCAGTCTTTGCTACACCTATTTTTATGACAACAAAGGAAAACAATCCCATAATACAATTTTTCTTAAGGTAATGTAATAAAGCATACAATTTTAATTTCTATAGGCAGGGAGATTGGATCCATATCTATATCGTCTATGTATTTGTGTATACCACACACATATACACAAAAATGGGAAATCTATGTATATATATGTAATATATATACACATACACCAAACATTCTCTAAAAATAATATACATGCTTAGAATACTCTAGTGCAGAATTATTTCATAATGAAGTCACAGACACCATGCAACAAATAAGACAGATGGAAATTAGTTTGGCAACAATCCAGGAATTATCATTCCATTGGGATTATGTATTTTTTTCAATAATTTTCTCCTTCTCTCCCACCTCCCCTACTGCTTTCCCTACTCTACCCCTTTCAAACACATGGAAAAACAGCCACTCATAGGAGAAAATCCCTAGAAAATCACGCAAGCATACAAAATAGAAAGCAGGGCCACAGGTCCCATCAATTATGCTTTTCCTGTCTCTTAAATAAATTGACCTCACTTCCAGGTGAACTAACTTTTGTGAAAAAAAAAAATCCCTTGTACTCTGTCTATTCTTGACAACCTGAGCAAATAAAACTTAGAATATTACTAAGATAACAAAAGCTAACACTGCTTTCTGTAATCTCAATTTTCTACTTTCATATAAATGTGCTTTTCATCTTAATTGTCTGGACTGACACAGCCAAAGACAAAGAACGAACCTCACAGGCCAGGGTCTATCAGCCTGATTAGAAAATGGACTTTATTGTCCAGCACAAAAAAAAAAAAAAATTATTGAAGGGAAAGGACAGAACAAAAATTCCCAACACAGTAAGATAAAGTCATGTCCCCCCCCAAAAAAGTTATACAGTCTTATCATAAACAGAATGAGCCACCTAAGAAATAGGACAAAATCACAGAACATAGAAACACTTTACATGGAGGAGCTGATTAGAGACTAAGCACATTCCCTATTCATATAGTGCCTCCTTCTCTGATTTATAAACTAATTTTTAATCTGATTATTTCTACAACTTTTATGTTTTTTGTTTAAAAGTTAAGTGGCCAATACCAAGCTTAAATAACTAAATTCAGATAAATTGTAGTCACTTGAATTACACAGACTATACACTTTAAGAAAACACTTTCCACTGATAAAGCACACAAAATTTTCAGGGCTATCATACAATGAGATATTATGAAAGCATTATATATCAATAACTATAAACAGTATAAGAAAAAAAATACTCAAATCCTTGTTTTATTTTTTATTTTTTTTAAAGATTTTTATTTATTTATTTATTTGACAGACAGAGATCACAAGTAGGCAGAGAGGCAGGCAGAGAGAGAGAGGAGGAAGCAGGCTCCCCGCTGAGCAGAGAACCCTATGTGGGGCTCGATCCCAGGACCCTGAGATCATGACCTGAGCCGAAGGCAGTGGCTTAACCCACTGAGCCACCCAGGCGCCCCTCAAATCCTTGTTTTAACTGAATTTCTTTTTCATTTTAAACATTTATCCAAATTCCTTTCACTTTAAAAATTGTGTGCCTAAACATCGGTTATTAGAAAAAAATTTTGCTAAGATTTATTTGAGAGAGAAAGAGAGAAGCACAAGCTGGGGTACAGACAGGGGGAAAAAGAGAAACAGTGAGCAGAGAGCCCGATGCAGTGTTCCGTCCCCCAGGACCTCAACGTCATGACCTGAGCCAAAGTCAGATGCTTAACCTGGTAAGCAACCCAGGTACCTCAAGGCTATTAGAAATTTTAATATTCACCGTGTGGACATTCAGTGATAGAATTTCTTTGTTTCATTTTTGTTTAAAGTTTAATAAATTGCAACCAGTTCACAAAACCTTACACTCAACACCAAAAATACATCCAATGAATTTCACTGAATCATTAAATCTGAAAGTTATAAAACTTAAAAAATCATTATGCCATTTGATGGAGTTACCTGGAATACATGTTAAACCATGTTAAATACAGAAGCTGAAGCTGAAAACCCCAATAGGAAGGCAATAAATTCACAGTATACTTGCTAAGAATGTCAGACTAGTCAACACATGTAAAATAATATCTGTACTGATAGAAACATGATAATGAAGTAATTACTATCTTGTTCTATTAAAGATGAGGAAACTGGTACAGAGTAGTAAAGCCAATTTGCCCAAGTCCACACAGCTGTAAAGTATTGGGATCTAGGCTGAAATGCACTGTCTGGCTTTAGAGCCTCAAATCTGAAACTGGGATAGAATTATACTTACAGGCTGGCACATTAGGCTGTCATAATAAGAAAAGGGTAAGGAGTGCTTAGAGAATGATGGAGATACAGAAGAAGCTCCCTTCATAGATGGTAGGGCTTTTAAGAAGGCAATGGTGAGGGCGCCTGAGTGGTTCAGTTGGTTAAGCGTCTGCCTTCAGTTCAGGTCATGATCTCAGGGTCCTGGGATCAAGCCCCACAGCAGGCTCCCCGCTCAGCGGGAAGCCTGCCTGTCCCTCTCCCACACTCCCCGCTTGTGTTCCCTCTCTTGCTGTCTCTCTCTCCCTGTCAAATAAATAAAGTCTTTTTTAAAAAAGGGCAATGGTGATCATATAAAACAGAGGTGAACAGTCATCACTGAATCAGCACATCAGTTAGTATCCTGTTGGGTACCTGATAGGGTTTATATTGTTTTCCTTTCAAAATTACTTTACATAAACCAAGAACTAAGAGTTAACATTCTGACCTTGTCAAAACCACTAACTAGCAACACCAACCTAAAGAAATATTCAGGGCACCAAGTCCATGAAAGCTATGTTACTGTTACATACACACACAAGTTACACTTTTCTAGTCATCAAAATGTAAAACAAAATTCACCCTATCTTCTGCAATGCTTGAGTGCATCTGTACTTACTCATTCAATGGTCCTTCCAACTGTGTTTTACATAATCATCAATAATAATGGATTTCAACAGCAGGGGAAATAAAAATCCTATTCAAGATCAATAGCATAGTAATGATATATGGAAGAGAACATGGAGCATGTGGGCCCTTAGAGCGACTTATGAGGAAATTACTTTTCTTAGTAAACTTAGTAAAGCCTAATGTAGATAATATACAGACACTGGTAACCCTAATGTTAACATTTCTAATATATAAACTTCATTCCTTCAAGGCAGTCTGCTAAAGCCATGCACCACTTTCAATACTGTATCAGAGGTTCTGCAGCTCACTGAAGCAATATGAATTTTAATTATATAAGGTGCAAAGATGATGCTCAAATTTAAGATTTTAAAAATTCACATTTAGATAAAAGTTGAAAGAAACAACAGAATAAAGATATTTTGCGTTCTTCACCTCCCCTGAAATCCATTAAAACACTAAAAGGAATTACATAGCACATAAATGGTCAATTGTACAAACATATTCCATAAAAGACATCAATAAAACCAATAAAGTACCTAAGAATAAAATAAATAAGAACTGTCTAAAGCTTCTATGGCAAAAACTATGCTACTTTAATGCCAGACAAGTGAACAAAACTAAGTGAATGATAAAATAAGCCCTTAATGGATGAGAAAATTCAAAATTCTTTCATTTTCTTTCTTTGCTCTCCAGAAAGTTTCAAACTAGTGGTTAATAAATGCACAAAAATAACCAAAAACTGTATTCCTTCATTATATCAAGTTATATGTCCTTCATCTTTATCATTTCAATTAGATACAATACTGCAATAACCAATATTATGAAGAGGTATTCAATGCACCTGCTTTGTATTTCTTGGTCATAAGAAATGAAATCAGTTTGAGAACAAAGGCCAGAAAAATGAAATTTTTATTAACTTTGTAATTTATGTAAGAAATTATATTTGTTTTACTAACTTTGAGTTTTTGATGCATCTCAAGGAAATACAAGGAAACTTTGGGAATGAGAAATAAACTTGATTCTTAAATCCTCCATGTGATTAGCAGATACCAACCATACCACCACACGTTCTCGACAAGAAACTTAAAAGGATAGCTATTCATAAATGAATCTATATTTCTCTTACTAATTAATAAACACCATGCTGTGAGTAACTGGTGATAATGTACTATTAAGAAAAATCAATAAATTTACACTGAGGGTCAAAGTAATTGGTGTTGTGGAATAGAAAATGATGTATTATACATTGATCCTTTAGCAATCTTTTAACTAAAAAGAAGAGAAAGCTAATTACTTTAGCAGGTATCTGAAAATGATAAGATTAAAACAAGCTAATTATATGTTCTTGAATAATGACTTACTTTGATGAAAGTAAATTGAGGAAAAGCATACTGTGATTTAGGCAAAGAAATATTAGATTTTACTAATTACAACATAATCCTGATCCATTTAACTGCCCTTAACCTATTTTCAAGAAGCTTAAATAGAAACAGCAAACATTATTAAACAGAACTATATAGCACATTCCCCCAACTATGGAAGATAAACTGAAATGCCAAAGACATTTCTATATGTGAGACTGAAATTAAAACTTTACCAGGTAAAATGGCCAAAGTAAGTTCAGCACGTTTTTCCTACTAGCAATAGTTTACAAGTAGTCTATTGAATAAATGCTCACTTACCTCAGACAATGATGGAGAAATGAAACTGCACAAGCTGATCAAGTCTTGAAGATCCGTTTATGTAAATAACACTTCCGATTAAGTTTTACAGACACATCACCAATCACTAATGTTTAGTTCTCGTAACACAATTTAATTTGCATTTACTGTCAAACAAGTATTTCGGAATGAATACTGAAAGCTAGAATTTGACCCCATGTTTCTCAAAGTTTTGTTCTTTCCATTATGACTTAACGATCCATAATTTTTTCTATCAAAATTCAATACATGAAAAGAACAACTTCAATCTATCTCTATTCCTCTCATCTACAGTTTCCAGTAATAACAATACCTAAACTTTAGGGTTAATAACTGAATGACAGTGTGTAGGAGTAATGCATGTGGTACATAGAGGGTACGTATAAAATTGTGCTGGTTGATGTCATTAGTGGAATTACTACTTTTTAAAGTTACATACCTGACCTGGTTCTTCGCTTCTCACAGAGGACGTGCAGTGGAGATGGAAGACCATCTGCCTCATCTGCAGGCTCTCCACTTCTGCCTGCATGGATCACAAGAACAGGGAATGGGCTAAAGGCAACACACAAATCCTCTCCTCCTGTAGAGTTGGATACGAATATCAGATCAAATGAAAGGAGGGGAAAAACAGTCCATGTGAAATTTCCATAACACAACAAAGGAATGTTGCTGAAAGAAATCAGAATATATTTCTTGAAAAATTATTCACTGATTCCAATAGATCTGAAATCATAACCTCCCTTAAGGAAGAATAAAGTTAGGGCGCCTGGGTGGCTCAGTTGGTTAAGCGACTGCCTTCGGCTCAGGTCATGATCCTGGAGTCCCAGGATCGAGTCCCGCATTGGGCTCCCTGCTTGGCAGGGGGTCTGCTTCTCCATCTGACCCTCCCCCTTCTCATACTCTATCTCTCTCTCAAATAAATAAATAAAATCTTAAAAAAAAAAAGAATAAAGTTAGAGGAAATGGATGAAAAAAACAAAACAAAAATCAAAACCTCAACAACAAAAGCCTCAGAGGGAAATGAGTCACAAGGTCAGATAATGGGGTGCTGAGGTAGTACAGTCACTTAAGAATCTTTTTTACCCCTGGGGATAAAAATATATGTTTATAAAAAAAAAAAAAAAA
>NC_081571.1:49042082-49051292 GCF_022355385.1 Mustela nigripes
AAAAAAAAAAAAAAAAAAAAAAAAAAAAAAAAAAAAAAGAATCTTTTTTAAAAATTTTTTAAGATTTTATTTATTTGTCAGAGAGAGCAGACAGACACACACACAAGCAGGGGAAAATGACAGGCAGAGGGAAAATGAAGCTCCCCCTGAGCAAGGAGCCCGATGTGGGACTGGAGCCCAGGACCCTGGGATCATGACCTGAGCCGAGGTAGATGTTTAACCAACTGAACCAGCCAGGTGTCCCTAAGCATCTGACTCTTGATTTCAACTCAGCTTATGATCCTGGGGTCACAGGATCAAGCCTGCATCAGGTTCTGTGCCAGCGTAGAGTTTGCTTGGGATTCTCTTTCTCCCTTCTCCCTCTCATCATGCTCTAAAATTAAAATAAATAAATAAATAAAATACTGTTGGGGGGTGGGAGAAGATTACTCCTGTATAAAAGACATATTTGTAATGCCAAACTTGATAGAGTTTGGATACACAGCTCAAATTTAAGAAATACCAATAGAATTCAAATAATCCTTTGGAAAAAATATATATATATGCATATGTATACATATATATATATATACACATATACACACATAAATACACACACATATATATGAAAATATGACAAAAGTGATATATATATATATGAAAATAATAGAGTTGGATGACAAAAGTGAAGAGTCCGTGCAGGTAAAGTTGTATTTCTTACAAACCATAAGTGACTCTTAATCTCACAAAACAAACTGAGGGTTGCCGGGGGGAGGGGGTTTGGGAGAAGGGGGGGGGATTATGGACATTGGGGAGGGTATGTGATTTGGTGAGTGCTGTGAAGTGTGTAAACCTGGTGATTCACAGACCTGTACCCCTGGGGATAAAAATATATGTTTATAAAAATAAAAAATTAAAAAAAAACAAAAACAAAAAAAAAAACAACAAAAAAAAAAATAAGAGAAAAAAGCAAAGTCTAAGCAGAACATTTCTGAGCTGAAAGGGTCCCAAGTGTTCAAACAAAGGGGTCCCCAATTACATTAGCAAAATTTATTAAAGTGATTCCCACTTAGAAACTACTAAGAAAGTATGGCATTATAACAATAGGGGAGGAAACATCTAAAAGAACCAGATGAAAAATATACCTAAAACAGAAAAAATGCAAGCCAACCTCATTGATCTGTGAAAACTCAAGTCTAAGAAAAAACACCTAAATACAAGAAGTTTAATGGTCTAAGAACTCTATGTCTAAATGTCCTCAGATAGTCCAAGATTCATAGACTACAGAGACAAGAACCTTACTGCCACCTCAGTTATTTTTTCCTCTCTTTGCAACCAAACTTTGCCAGCTTTAATTTTCTAGCAGTTTTCTCAACTTTTATGTGGTATCATATTTAGATCTTTAGTATTATGATAGAATATATGTAACCAAATTAAGATATTCTTGGCCAATATAGATCCTAATTATATAATGACTTTATAGTATAGTAATATACTATACTATATAGTATAGTAATCTAAGCTATGAATTTTGTAAAAGTTCGTGTAATGGTTTAACTTTGTAATTTGGCAAGATACATTGCACTTTGGTTTCTCCATGGTATAATTTATTTTAAGGGGGTTAAATGATCTCCATTCCATATCTATTATATGTTGTGAATTTAAGGACAGTCTCCAGTAGAAGGTAATCTATGTATGAAAATTATGAGTTTTGTTGTTGTTGTTGTTTTTTATTGGGAATCAAAGGCTCAACTTTCAGAAGGATAAAATGAATCTCTGCAAAACAGAAGCTTATCACTGATGAGTGGAACCTGGGACACTGGAATTATTTCTCTCAAATAAGATGAAATGAAGGTAGCTCCTACTTTTGTATAGGGAGTGCCCTTTTTTCCATAACATTCAATTAACACATTGAGTACTGTTGGAGAGGTCAAGAAAGACATCTCTTGCTTTCTGGGAGTTTATACTCCAGTGGTAATGACAATTCATGGATATTTAAAAGGTTATATGGAGCCTGGCAACAGTTATTCACAGATTATAATGGGAGCCAGTAGGAGTGGCATCCAAACCATGAGCGAGAGTCCGAGGACCACAGATCATAGAAGCTGGCTTCGTTCCTGCATACACTATACTGTAAATTTTTGTATGTTAAAATATATAAACTGGGTCACCTAATCAACTTTGTCTCAGCAGAGACAAAGAAAAGTTTTTACCTCAGACTTTTTCCTAGTCCACTATTAATTTATTCCTTAATTGCCTCCTAAAAAATACCACTTTATTCAGGGATGAGTGACATAAAAACTGTATATATTTAGTGCATACAACTGGTAAGTTTGGAAATATGGATATATTCATGAAATCACCCACCTATGCCATAAACATATCTATCACCTCCAGAAGTATTCTTTTGTCCTTCTTTTACCTGCTTTGGATAGAAGTTGAATTTGGAGTAACTTACAGAATACATTTCTGTATAATACAATTTCTTATCTACCTCTTGTACTACTTTTAAAAACATTCACCTGGAAGGGTGATGTAGTATTTCAGTACCTGTTGGAATAAGATGGAATAAACAGTACTTTGGTAGTCAGGAGAGTTATATTCTAAATGCTTAACATTATTATTTTACAGTCAGACTTGAAATTTTGCAGCTATAGGAGAATAGTATTTGCCTATTCAGGAGAATACAAACAGTTATGAGACTTGAGAACCAAAATTTAACGAAAAGCAATCCTAGACGAAGATAACTATATACAGACACAGATGGAAAACAATGAGCATTCCTTAAAGACAACTTAAAATACTCTGAAATTTCATTTTCTTTCATAATAGTTTTGAAACACTGTCTCTTTTGCTGAAGTGTTATGCAAAAGAGGTTGATTCCTGATTTAAAAGGTCTTTTATTTGGCTTCAAAAAAAAATCACTTACCATCTTTTGTGACATCAATATTCAAATGCTTGAGAAAGGATGTCTGAACATAATAAACTTATAATAATTGAAGTTCCACCTAAATCTTCCCTACATTAGCCATGAGGTCTTGAAAATCAGCAGTAGAGCTTGGTAAAAATGTGGGTTTCCCCCATTCACTGGCCCCCTCTGATCCTCACTCAGCCTGACGCTGTCATGGTTTTCCAACATGCACCTGGGCAATTCTAAGGTCAGAAGCTCACAGCGCCTATCTTGAGAAATGATGCTCTGAAAAAAACCAGCAACCCTTTGAGAGGGCTTTTATTTTTCACACTCTATACATCAGGCAGTAGGTCCAGAGAGGTAAGATTTATAAGCAATTAAGTGTTGGAATCCAGAATTCTGAACAGGAGTATTACAGACCACATGGGCAAAATATTATTCAGCATGGTTTAGATTTGATATTTGGAGCTTATATTTTATATAGATTCTTCTGGAATCCAATACTTATTTGTATCTTTCAAAATGATTTACAAACTTTGTTTAGTATAGAATAACACTCAGTATTGTACTTTGTGTCGCTTGCTTTTAGCTTTGTTTTATTTTCTCCCTTTATGATTGATGGTATCTTACTTGTTGTCAGCATGGGCCAACACATCGACACAAAATGAAAATATATATCTGATCATAACTGAGCTATTGACATCACTAGATTATGAGTGTTTTAAAACTTATTGCTGCAATACAACACAGGTGACTTTCTTCATCTGCTTCCACTCCTCTGCTCCTATAATAACAATCAGTTTTTCTGCAGGTGGAAATGCCTTTTAGTTTGCATAATTCTGTACTGCAATATTGCACCATATTGAAATATATGAAACTTTTGTTTAAGATGAATAGGTGATAAAATGTTTTACAAGGTTTATTTTTTCCACTGGCACCATAATGCTTTGTTACAAAAACAAATAATGAAAAACATCATCATTAACACTCAAAAAAGCACCATAAGGTTAACATGTTTGCTTTTACTGTGATATACTGTATATGATTTGACATTATAATAGTAAAAAGCAAACGAAAACCAAAATAATGAAGAGTTTTCTCCATTCTCATTGAGAATCCAAACAAAACACAACATAAACCTGCATAGCATCTTTGCTAAAATTGCTTACTTTGTTCTGATTTTCCAGAGTAACTCTGAAAAAGACTAACAGATATAAGGTTGAGTATGTAGACTTTCATTATGCTCTTATGAATGTTCTAGTTTTTTTTATAAAAAGCAAAATTTGAAGTATTCATCACATTTTCCGATCTATACTGCAGAGTTCTACTTTTTGACATCATGATTACTTTCAGAAATGTGAGCTTTTGTTCCCAAGGCAAAACAAAACAAAAAGTTAAATAGGAAGCTGCCAATAAATACTCATGGTATAAGAGAGATAATTCAGGTAACCAAATTTTTAGAAAGGAATCCGTGACTGCATGATGGCCACGGGAGGCTGGTGCAATTACTCCTCTTACACGGACAACTCCGAGACTGCAGTCTTCCAAGCTACTGGAGTTCCCAAAGGATTCAACTCCAGTTTCCCCCAATATTAATTTGCTTGACAGCATACATTTAGTCTCATATTCCATCCCACCTTCCCACTTCCTAACGCTTTTTATCAAACTCCATCTCAGGATCTGCTTCTAGGAAACCCAAACTGAGGCAAAGGAAAAGAAATAAACCGAGGACTTAGGGTGAGATATAAAGCCAAAGGACTGGCATGGAGACAAAAATCATGACTGGTTTCATATTTCACACTACAGAATTTGGGTTTTATTGGAAAGGTAATGATTAATTTTAATAAGAATGATGCAGTTGATTTGGATTTTTAGAAATTAATATACGGATGTATTTTGGGATATCAAAACTGAGAAAATGCCTTCCAGTTTCCATCTCTTATCACGGCACATTTTCTACTAATCATAGCATGATGCAATTGCTTTTTTTCTGCTTGTCCTCTCAGTTACCATTGACACAGCTGGTCTCAGTGGTTAATTGGTCAATGTACCTGTCTATGGTCCAACAATGTTAATACAGAAGGAAGACAGAGCAATTATTCATACTTTGAAGTCTATTTGTTTTCATGTTTAAATGACCTACCATTTTATCATACGTAAAAATCTGGGAACGTCCCTACATATTCTTCCTTCATTTAATCATTGTTTAGGAACATGTTAAGTCTAAAAATAATGAAATTTAGAGAAGGCGTATTTCTAAAACAGACTTTATTATGGCTCATTGTTTTTAGGTAGAAAGAAAACTTTGAAAGGAACTACATTTTCCATTCAGCAATGCAGCAAATATATGGAAATATATGGAAAGGTATAACGTTGGAAAAAAATGAATAAAACTTGATTATAGCTTTCTAAGACTTCATAATTGTGTGTCAAGGGGGTAAATATAAATTCTAAAATGGAAGATTTCAATATGAGAAGAGTGAAATGAAATTACAGTTATTTATCATACAGAAATGATGAGCAAAAGCTTTCTGGGCTACTGGCAAAGGTGTAAGTTGTGTAAGAGACAGAAAGTGAGAAGCACCTGTTGTTCTTGTTTGTTCAAAAGACAAACACTGAGTCCTTGCTCAAGGGTACCTGCCTATCCTTCATTCAAAAACTCTGTGAACTGACTCAAGTATATAAAATTAAGGAAAGAGCCCAAAGTGTCTGAACCCTTCTGTTTGCAAAAATTAGAAAGTGTTTTTGTTTGTTTGTTTGGGTTGTTATGTAAGTCAAATGAAGCCTCAGCACTTTGCCTGTCACATTTATTCCTGGGAACCCACTTATTCAAACACCTCAGTGTCAATTCACTTCCAGAGATGTAATTGTTAACTCTGTCCTGCTGCCATCATGCCACTCGGTCTATGACAACTGGCTTCTTTGACTAAGATTAAAGAAACCATGTCAATTCTGGTTTATCAGGTGATTTTCCTCTGGTATGCCAGAAGAGCAAAGAAACTATTCTGAAGGTTATCTCTCCAATCTATGTCTCATAGGGCATTTACTTCTATTTAATAGCCAGATAATGAAAACAAAAAAAAAATTAATAAAAATAAAAATAAAAACAAGCAAAAAGCCCACACACAAAAATCAAGCTTTTGAATAAAAAGCCAGAATTAAAGTCTAGATTCTGGAGCCTGTGTAGACTAGTGGATAAGGAAATCTAATAAACATAATTCCAAGTAGTCGATATAGTTCTCATATAGTTAAAAAACAAACAAACAAACAAACAAAATGGATGGGGTACTGCTATACATACTCTCGGGCATGGTTAAGGTTGCACAATGACTAGTGAAAAGGAAGATGGGGAAGAGATTCATAGAAGTACAGCTTGGAATAGCCCAAAATCTGAGATCACCTACTTCTCCACAAATTCTCTAAGATGTATCAGGGATGATGTATTTTTTTAAATAATAAAATGGTCAGGACCCATATTAAGGATGTTATTTGCTTTTTCTGTCAGCCTAACTGGTACAGGGAAAAAAAAAAAAAAAGGTTCAAAAACAAAGCAAAGCATTCATGGACAAAGAGGTTAATATATTAATTCAAATATTTGAGTTTATATCATGTACCAGACCTTGCTATAGGCTCTGATACAGCAAAGAAAGGACTAAAACAAAGAAGCTTGTTCTCATGGAAACTGTCCCAGGGCTTAAGGATCTTCGTGATGTAAAAAACAAACATTCCCTTACCAGGGATGAGTTTACTAGACTCACTATTGAGTTCTCAAATACTGAACAGCCCAGAGTTCCTGGATACAGTTCCACACTGACTGTCTCTAGCATAATGGGCAAAGTGGACCCTTTAGTCAGTGGAAAGACCTACCTAGCAGTGTTTCCTTACCATAAGAGACACTCGTTCCTTAAATTTCTTTTGGCTTGTCTTCACA
Source organism: Mustela nigripes (assembly GCF_022355385.1). Lineage (NCBI taxonomy): Eukaryota > Metazoa > Chordata > Mammalia > Carnivora > Mustelidae > Mustela > Mustela nigripes. The sequence goes on from NC_081571.1 coordinate 49,048,904, forward strand.
GAAACACTCATTGAGTGACACCCTGCAAATCACAGCATCCAAATTTACTTCCCAGTGTGAAGTAATGAGATAATGCATTTGGAATTCACTGGTTTTAATATGTATCCAGTTATCTAATACAGGACTGAATGGCCTGGTAGAATAGTAGGTAGGCCTACTGAAAATCTAGCTACTGCTAAATCAGAAAGAAAATAATCTTGTAAGGTTCAGGTGCTTTCTTATGACATATGGTATGTGCTTTGTGACAGTATACCATAGGATGTAGGTCTGTCCCAGACACAGGTAACAAGGGGTGAAAATATGGGCAATGCTGCTTATGACTGTATCTAGTGATGACCTGAGACTCATTTTAGTGCCCAAGAAAAATAATTTGGTCGATCCAATAGTGATTCCACTGAATCTGGAAATTCTGGGAACTGGTCTAAGGTCAATTTACATTCCTCATGCCCCTGATAAAAAACAGGGTTATTCTGATGGCATGGAAAGATTTTCATCAAAAAAAAGAAAATGTTGGGGCGCCTGGGTGGCTCAGTGGGTTAAGCCGCTGCCTTCGGCTCAGGTCATGATCTCAGAGTCCTGGGATCGAGTCCCGCATAGGGCTTTCTGCTCAGCAGAGAGCCTGCTTCCCTCTCTCTTCTGCCTGCCTCTCCACCTACTTGTGATTTCTCTCTGTCAAATAAATAAATAAAATCTAAAAAAAAAAAAAGAAAATGTTAATGTGAAATTCAAAAGGATTAAAGATGACAAGGTGTTCTTTGGAATATTTTGTAGTAATGAAAGGAAAGGTAGTCTGCCACAACTCAGGTACCTTTAACTGATCAAACATAATTTGCCACCTCTAATTCAGGTATTGGCTCCATCTTACTTTGGTTTATCTGCTGCAATGTTCCCATCACAGCTTTACTCCTGGATTCATTCATTCATTCATTCACCCATTCTACAGTACTTGATTACCAAGATAAGGAAAGTGCTGGTTTCTACTAGGACACCAAGAAACTGTCCTTTAACTTATAGAAGTTCAGTGTTAAGATGGATCAATTAGAGAACAGTCATGATAAAATTTGGTAAGCAAATATATTACAGGACAGAGCTAATGGATGCTCTGATGAATAATGGGTTGCAATGGAAAATATCATCATGAAGAAATGATCTTAAACTGTATTTTAAAAATTTGTTGAAAATAATGCAAAAGAGTCATTGCAAACAATCTCTGTTTATGGGAAACATATGCCCAAAGACGCACAAGTAAGAGAACATGGCACACTCTAAAGCCCGCTAAAGCATGTACTGGCTAGTGTGTGGAGGGTGTAGACAGGTAATATTAAACTCATTATGACATACCCCTGTACTATGACACAGTGCTCAAGAAAAGAATATGTGGACTGGAGAAGGGAAATAGGATGTCTCAGGAAATAGCTTTTCTCCTTATCTTTAATGTTATTCATCTGAATTAGTGCTATGTCTTCAGGAAACTCTGTATGACAGATATTACTTTAAAAAACCTAGAAGATACCTTAATATAGTCACTCAAAATCAACATTGCACATGTATCAAATTAAGTCTTACGCAAGAAAATAGAGTTCTGAAGAACTGAGACACAACAGACAGTTTGACTGGAAAGAGAAAGGAAGACATGAGGCATGGTTTACTCTAGTAAAGCTAGTGAGGAGAGGGTATGGTAGAAGTAGTTGGCAGTGGACTCTAAATGTCTAGAAACTGGGAATAACAAATATATGGTTTTTTTACGTTGTATTTGAGCCTGACTGTAACTTATATCAGAACATGGCTGGTAGTTTGTTTTCCCAGAGCTGTTGTAACAAAAGTCATCTGCATGTACAAAGAGAATTTGCACTAATTCAGGAAAACACTTTGCAATACTACATGATTTTCTAATAAGCAATTTTGCTATTTTGTTTCACACAAGTATTTAATGTTCCTTCAAATACCTTTACATTTTAAATGTCTTATTTCTTAATTCAAGAAATACACTGATCAGTAAATTTGAGATTTAACTTGAGAACATTATGTTTCAGGGCTATATTCATCACTTCCCCCAGTGGATCAATGCATACTTATCACTTTTATTAACTCACTTCAGATTCTCCTTAACCAAAAGAAAGCTTTTAGTTTTTAGTAATTGTTTTTCTCTTTAAAAACCACACAGCGATCTTTAAATATAATTTTTTATTTTTTATAAACATATATATATGGGGATGTTGTAGCATCAGGAAGAAACAGGAATGTGAATGCTGTGACTGAATCTGTTGACCAGTTTGTAACAGATAATATGGGAATGGGTAAAGATTGTGATTTATTTAAAGATCGCATCACCACTCTGCGACGCGATCTTTAAATAAATCACAATCTTTACCCATTCCCATATTATCTG
>NC_081571.1:49051692-49096643 GCF_022355385.1 Mustela nigripes
CAGATAATATGGGAATGGGTAAAGATTGTGATTTATTTAAAGATCGCATCACCACTCTGCGACGCGATCTTTAAATAAATCACAATCTTTACCCATTCCCATATTATCTGTTACAAACTGGTCAACAGATTCAGTCACAGCATTCACATTCCTGTTTCTTCCTGATGCTACAACATCCCCATATAACCAGTCCTCTTCCTTTCTACAGCATGGTTTTTAGTCACAAACTAACACTGCGTTTGCAATGTGTATGATTAGCTGCAGAAAAGACAGCTTCTCTGACAGACTCCCAAAAGGTAGGTCTCAAACATAAGTGTTTTTTTTGTTTGTTTGTTTGTTTTTCTCATCTAACCATTCAAAATGGGCAGTTAGGACAAGAAAGCAAGTTTCCTACATGTGTGATTCATGGGCTTATGGATCCAGCACCCTCAGAAATCCATTCGTAGGCCTCTGGATGCAATCAAGAAAACCCCCTGGCAGAGAAAGTGCCTTACAATGTCTGTGCTGAAAAGTTCAGTTGCAAACTAAAGATGGTGACTTCTTTGGATCGTACACTTTCCCCTTCCCCGAACAAGTTTTAACTGCATTTTATTGTTCCTGTTGGACAGCTGTACATCGAGTGTTTGTACTGGGGGCCGGAGGTATAAGGATGAGAGCAGATAACAAGTCTTTCAGACTAGCTCAAAAGGAACCATAACTAGGGCGCCTGGGTGGCTCAGTGGGTTAAGCCGCTGCCTTCGGCTCAGGTCATGATCTCAGAGTCCTGGGATCGAGTCCCGCATCGGGCTCTCTGCTCAGCGGAGAGCCTGCTTCTCTCTCTCTCTCTCTGCCTGCCTCTCCATCTACTTGTGATTTCTCTCTGTCAAATAAATAAATAAAATCTTTAAAAAAAAAAAAAAAAAAAAAAAAAGGAACCATAACTAGACTGGGTGGAGAAAACAGTGATGCCTGACACTGAGAAAAATTCGTAGACTCAATGCAATTTTAGATAGTACACTTTGTGGAAAGGAGAAGTATTTTCTGTCTGTGGTAACAGTATATACAGATAGTCATAGCCAACTATGGCAGAGATTTCTAAATATCTACCAGGATCAGAATTTCTTATTTTGGGGTACACAGCTAGATAGATTTCCCAGCTGCCCTGTATTAAATGTGGCCCAAAACATTGCCAGTAAACTACAAATGGAAGACATGTGTTATTGTTTTGGCCAAAGCTTCAGTTGGTGGAAGGGTCACAAAGAAGAATCCAAGTTTCCTGAGCAAATTATTCCGGAAAAACTCCCCACCCATCAGCTATACCGATTTCAACTGTTAAGTAACCTAGAAGATAAATTTCCTTTGTGTTAAGTCACTTAGGTTTTTTGACTTATGAGTTAGCTTACATCAAGTTATATGGACCAATAACAGAAATGGAAATGAGACTAAAGAGTACTACCAACAGAATGGGTTAGGAATTAGACTGAGAATTCAGGTCCAAGCTGGATGTAAGGAAAAATAAAAACTTTTGACATTCCTTTGAGTTCCATTAACTGAGTTGTAGAATAGCATCTTTAAAATGGCCCTTAAAGCTTTCCTGATTCAACACCTGATTAACTCTATGGTCTCTTTCTGTCTCACATTCTTATTAGATAGAATTTGACCTTACTTGATTTTGTTTTTCAATTCTTGAATGTGGCATGATCCTCCATCCTCCCTCCCCACCTATCAGAGGCTAAACAGTTATTTTCGCTGCGTGAAATGCAATACTCTTAATTTTCCCAATAATTACTCAAACATTAGGTCTTAGCCTAATGTAGCTTCTTCCTGTAGTGTAGCAGTGAGCCCCAGGTTATTAGACTGGAGCAGACTTGTCTGACATGAGATAGCATAGAACCTGCCCTGAATTCTTTAGTAAGTACTGACTAACTTTCCTCCATATTAGGCATAACCTCAGGGCTTAGGGATACTCAAGGATATGATGCAACAGCTATGCTATCCACTCTCCTGGAACTCAAATCAAGTAACATACTAAGGTAAAGGGAGAAGAATCCTACTGAAGGATGTTACTTTCAGACAGACTCAGTGATCTGAAGGAAATTCCAGTGAAAACCTGTCAACTAAATTGCTATTTAAAGAAGTTTTCACTGTAGAAATATTAATAGAGGGGAGATGAGGAAGAGGAAGACCACAAGTAATGTGCTACAGTGCACACAGTAATATATCTCCATGTGGGACATCTATTTTGCTTTCCCAGCCCCTGCATTCTTGAGTTCAGGCTGATAAGCTATATGCATAGAGTAAGTTTTACCCAACACCACTTTATTTTGCTTTAGGGAGGTGATTGGGTAGATAGGGACCTAAAGTTTACGACAAACGCATAGTAGAGGCTCACGGCGGTTATAATGGGGATGCCTACTGTGCCCAGGAGGTTGGGACACAGGACACACCACCTCATGACAGGGAATCAATAAACTGTGAGTCCCTCTGGATTTTATATTTTACAGTTCTGTAACCCCTCAGAGAGATGCGAATAGAATCCATTCTCCAGTGCAGCTGTATCTCATTAATACCAGTTACTCCCTACTCAGCAAGTTACCTCAATAAGGGACAGGTGCTTGCCTCTGTACATTGTATTCTCAGGTTTTCATTTATTTTGGATCCCATGTCTGTCTATAGACTCCTTGATTTCACATTGCAAAGAGGATTAGGTCAAAGACAATCCTCGGGCTTCTAGGAAGCTAAAGGAATGGCCTCACAACTGGCTGTTAATATCGGATTTGTACTCTGACAAAGGGAGCAGACAACATGGTGTTGGTGGAAGGGATAAGAAGAAATATGCTATAAAATTCTAGATGTCAGAATGAATTTCAAAGAGGCCAGAGGGCAAAGCGCACCAAGTAGTACAAGAGGAGACTGAAAAGACAAGCATGGTTATGATCACAAAAATCTTCCCCTCTGTTAAGGAATTTATTCTATGAAAAATGCAAAGTCATTGAGGGGCTTTAATTGGTAAAATTTTATTTTGAAAATTTAAGACCCACTGCAACAGAGGGGCTTACATGAAAAGAGAAAATGCCCAGGGTTTAGAGACAATCTAAGCAAATATTAGGTAAGACTGCAGGAAAGGATGTGGTGATAGACATGTATAAATTTAGGAGATACTTAAATGGTAAAATTGACAGGACTTGGTGAGAGATTGGATGGAACAATAGGAGAGGTATGTGGCAGATGTTAATTCCAGGTGGATGTTTTGGATTATCACTCACTGTTTTTGAGAACACAAGAAAACCAGTGTAGGGATGAAAATCATGTTGTCTTGGAGTTTAGTTTGAGGGACCTTTGAAAAAATCCAAGTAGAATTATCTATAACAAGAAGAACTATGTTTCTGGAGTTAGACGGCACTATGGTTTTGGAAGCCATGACCTTAAAGATACTAATTAAAGCCACAAGCATGGATGAAGTTACCTACTGAGAATCTAGAAGAGAATATGATATAGAATCAAGTCTTACAGATCTCCAGCCTATACTTGGCCAAGTGACAGAATGAATTTACAAAGAAATGTGTATGGTAGTGACCACAAAACGATTAGGGAAACCTAAAAGGTGTAGTAAAAAAAAAAATAAACAAAAGAAGAGCATGTTTTACAAAAAAAGAAAAAAAGTGTAGAAGTTTGAGTAATGGACATTGGATTTGGAGTTATGATGTCATTAGTGGCCTTGGAGAGCACAGAGTCAATGGAGTTGATATGGAAGCCAGTTTTACTAGAGGCTGGGGAAGTGAAAGCCACCGTGAGTGCAGCTAATCCTTTAGAGTAGTTAGGTTATGAAGGAAAGCAAACAGGAAGCTGGAGGAAGAGGACAAGATCTAACTTTTTTTATTTTTAACCAGAAAGGTAACTAATAACGTGAAGTTCCTGAACAGGTAGGAAGAGGGAAAATAACTTTTTAAAAGTTCATTATAAGTCTGAGACTAAGTTTCTATTTCATTGGAAGCTTGGATGGCCCTAGGCCCTATTTTCTTTCTGTCTTTGGTTTTTTTAGAGAGCGGGCTCAGTTGCACTAAGCCAGTTTGCTGAGAGAGGCAGCCTTGGCCTGACTTCATCATTCCTGGCACACAAGGGCCCTGAGTATACATAATTCTTAATGGTGTTTCTGGGTACGGAGACCCCTTGAGGATAGTTTTTACTCAAGTATCCCCCAACCTCTCAGGCTAACCTAGAAATATGTAAAGCAACTAGGTGGGTTTAGCAGAAGCTGATTTTTCTTGAACAGCCTCACTCCATGATATGGTGCATCTCCAGCCTGCTAAGGCAGGCCTCAGCTGAGGGAACCTTGACCATGACACACATCAAATACCCAAGCCTAGTCTGTGCTCTGCAATAATGGAAATCCAGAGGATTGTATGTGTGCTTTTATTTCTCTGCTTTTAAGATTTTTCTCCCTAACAAATCCTAGATTGTATCTATGGCACTGAAGTTGTGTGTCTGTGACCCTCTTGAAGGAGTATTTCAGAATTCTGCTGTAGTAGATAAAAAAGTCAAATCCTCTCCCTTACAGATCAGCTGCAATTGCTCTATAGTCAACTTTTTTATTTTTGCTATAAGATTTATAGAAGTTTTAGCCATTACATTCACATGCACATGCACACAGACAACACACACACACACACACACACACACACACACACACACGGATATTCATGCTACAGTTGCAGCAGTATCTCTCCATTCAGCTTTAAGTTTATGAACAATGCATATCCTCTACCAGAAACCCAAGAAATGAATGAGGGATAATGCACAAAGTGGCAGAGAAAGAAAACTAAAACGGACAAAACAAAAAACAAAAACAGAGGGGTGCCTGGGTGGCTCAGTGGGTTGAAGCCTCTGCCTTCGGCTCAGGTCATGATCCCAGGGTCCTGGGATTGAGCCCTGCACTGGGCTCTCTGCTCCACAGAGAACCTGCTTCCTCCTCTCTCTCTGCCTGCTTCCTGGCCTACTTGCAATCTCTGTCTGTCAAATAAATAAATAAAATCTTCAAAAAAAAAAAAAAAAAAGAAAAGAAAAGAAAAAAAGAAACCTGTACTTGCAATAGTCTTCCTGAGAAGGAAGTACTCTACATGGATGGATACCCATAAAACCACTCAAGACTCCCATTACAACCACACACAACTAAATCTCAATGTCTTTCTGAAAATGAACAACAACAAAAAAAGATTCTCCATTTTTAACTAACAAAAACGTCCAGCAAGCTCTCTGCTCTATCCCTATTTGTTGCATACAAATTACCCACAGAAAAAAATCCCAAGCAATCCCAGAAGGTTTAACCATGTTCACAACACAATTTACAGATCTTCGCAAACATTATACGGTAACATAAGGCTCCAGCTACTATAAATTTTCCTTTCTTCTGGGTCACCAAATTGTCTCAGTTGCTTCCATCTAGCTCTAGAAGTCTACCCTTCTTGTTGTTAATAGCAAACCTACATAAGAAATCATGCCAGATTCATTAAAACTCAGAGAAAACACTTAGCCTTTTTTTGTACCCCCCACTTGTACCAGAGGCTCTAGAAAGCGGCTGCATAACATGTACTTGGAGTAATGTAGAACATGGTATGTCAAAGCAATAGTTGTAGAGACTCGGGGTTTCCAGAGTCACAGCTACTGAGTGGATAACATGAATCTTTCAATAGATCTCAAATATTTAAATATCGGCAATAAAATATGTTGCTTTTGATCAAATGCCAACTACATATTTAGGGATTTTTTATGAAAGCTGTTAATTGGTATATGATCAGACATAAACTGCTTTTAAAATAATCTGACATTTCTGTCATAAATCATCATGTCACATTCAGCTCTATCATGGTAGTTTATAAGAGGAGAACATAAACATTACACAATTTGTCAATAAAATCCAATCAGTAGAATACCATATGATAGGCCATAAGATTGCAGAAAGAAATCAACAACCTCAGATTTGAGACTGATGGTCAATTGCCATAAGAACCTAACCTGACTCTTCTGTGATGATAGCTAAAATATTCCTAAAGCAGAACTAAAATGCAAACACATCTTCCTAAGTATTTTAATTTCTCCAGTGGAATAGTCAGGATGCTGCCTGTCCCCCTCTCCCCAAACTAAGGAAACTGAATCACATATATCTTATTTCTAGAAATATTATAAAATAGACCGAGAATAAAGTGCCTACAGAAACTAAACATTCCCTGCGAGGCCCCTGATTAGGAAAAAAAAAAAAAATACATGTTTCTCAAGGACATCTTGATTTTATCTAATTTCATAAGCATGCTCATGGGGATGGAGGGAGGTCAAATTATCACAGTGAATTATGGAAAGAATTATTTCTATCCTTTCATAGTAGGATGCAGAATGCTGTAGGTTTTATCTCTTCATTTGGCTTTAATGGATATATTACTCTCTCTTTCTTTTTCTGGCTTAAACGAAGAGCTAACCCCAAAGGGTATAAAGAATACTAGATCACGAATGCACCAGATGTCTGATGCAATATGTAAAACCTGTCACATGAAGTAAAAGTTATTTTTAAAAGAATATTTGAGTATATAACTCCTATTCATTTTTTCCCAGACTATACACAGACTTTTATATAAATTATAAAAGGAGGTTCCATAGATGAAAGCTGTTTGTAATTTGTAGAGACCATTTTCTTGTCAACTTGGTAGTCTTTCTCATAGCAGTTTCATTATTAGGCAAACCAATTAAGTGCGCTCAGAGTAAGCTACATATGCTAAGTACACAATTTGTATAAAATTCTAATCTGTTCATTACCTTTATACCAGTGATTTTTTCCCCCTGACTTGAAGTAGTAGGTTCATTTTTTTTAATAAGAATTTTGTGTTAAAAATGGCATGTTGAAATGCCTGACACGAGAATTCTCAAACTGTCTTAACTAGATTTTGGCATTTAATAAGCTGTAAACTGCCGAAGCTATTTGCAGATGAAGTCTCATTTTTGTCCATCAGCAGGGGGCTGGAAGCATAATTAATTGAGTGAAAGTTAAAAGACGGACAGCACGGTTACATTTATGCAAATATTGCAGCAGAACATCCAACGGAAGAGAAAAATAGCGTGCAACCAATTGGTTTGGTTTTGGACCAAAATCCACAGGGTCCATTTAAACATTGCAGATTGTGCATCTGACAATTAAGACCTCGCGTCTCTTAATGCTAGTTGTGATGGTAAGAATAGTAGGCAAAAAGTCAAAGTCCAGAGAGACAATTCTATTTCTGCTCTCATCTTTTTTACCTCTCATGAATGTTAAAATATCCTTGCAAAAAAAAAAAAAATCAAAAATCAAATGATGCATGTGTGTGCAACCATATGCCAGGCTCTGCTGTTTGTTTCTTTTATTCATATCCCAGGCATATGTACCCTTGCACACCAAAGGTTCCATTTAATTAAAGTTAGTTAAAAGCTTAGACCACAGAGATCAGGACAGCTGCTTGAGATATTAACCTGGGTGGCGTCCGGGGACAGCATAAAGCCTTTGCTGGTATTCTGTCTCCTATTACGTATTTTGGTGGGGTTTATCCCAGTAGCACTTTGCCTCAGAAGACCAGACTTTTCCTTAAATGGTTGGGAAACATTACCTTCCCCAATGATCACAGGAAATTTCAAATTGAAATTTTGCATATTCCGCATCTGTATGTTTTTCCTCATGACTGTAAGGATCTGCATGACTACCTTAGTGATTGATTTTTGACTTGTCCCTTTGTGTGTGCTTTTGATTTGTTGGCTATTCAGCAAAATACTGCTTCCCATAGAGAAATTTCTTAAGTACTCTTTTGTTTCTCATACTTCTGTTCTTAGCATTAAAACTTCAACCAGACTTCATTTTTTTTTAAATGCTACAAAAGATAGACTTATTAGCAAAACAAAAATGGGTTCTGTGTGTGTGTCACAGAATTCTGTAATGTAATACTCTTTAAAGTATTGTAAAAAGACTTGTAGAAACTTTAGTGATACTTCTAACTGAAGTTAAGGGTATTTCCAATGCTGCCATTTGAAGTTTGATGAAATAAAGTTTAATCCTAAATACAGAATGCAATATTTAGATGCCTGCAGGGAGAGAGTTAAGATGTAAAGAGAATCAAAACAAAAACAAGATGACCATGGCATATTCTCAGTGAATGACAGCAAAATGTTTTGAAAGACTCTAAAATCAAAGGTGTGTAAACATTAAAATAGTGAAAACTAGCTTAAAGTAAATGAACCCACATGGAGGCCTTCCACACTCAACTGAACTTCTCCTATTACTTATACTTCATGAAGTTTTCTTCCTTATTATAAAATGCATTGCTGTATAATTCTGTTTCCTTTCTTCAAGATGTTAAGCCCATGTTGAAAATACTTTTGTATACTGTCATTTTCACATCATCACTTTTTTCATAAACTTTTTAATCTTCAGTTTAACCGCAGAATGTGTTACATGATTTCTAGTACCAAAAACTTTCTGTTTCAAAAATAGGCAACCCTCTATAAGTATGAGCTATTGTATACATTGGTTGTTACAGTCCAAACACAAAAATTTTGGATTTATAGAGTGATAACTAAATTTTTGAGCAGTACATGCTTTCAGATGTTAATAAAGTTTGTAAAAATTTAGTGACATACTTAGCAATATCAACTGCATTACACACATAAAATAGATCCTAATATGAATTATATAAGCTACACACATACCCCTTTATACAGAACTGATCCAATCCTGAGAAGTTTTGTTTGCTTTAGTAAGTGGAGAATCAGGGAAGTGTTTCTAAAGTGAACCTTTTAAGGGAAATACTTGTCCAAACAAAAATAATTTTTCATTATCCTAGTTATAATCACGCTTCTATATATCATTCATATATATACATATATTTTTAAGTGAGATTCTCTTAAAAGTGAAGTACAAATTTGTGTGTGTGTGTGTGTGTTGGTGTTAGGAATATTTTTTTTTAAGGCTTCCAATAATTTAATTTTTATTCTGGTAAATTAGAATAGTTTTAGATATACTGAGAAACTCCTATTTTTTTTCATTCTAAAATTTAAATTGTCTAATAATTTAGAAGATTTCTTTTCATACAATAAAATTTAATGCTCTAGAGTATCGTTCTATACAGAAAGGGTATAAATTGCCTTTGTTGTTCTTTGGCTGAGAAAGGCAGAACATTGTTGCCAAGGAATAAATTTTCTGGTTCACCTGAAAGTATCAGGAAGGAACTTCTGCACTTTTTATTATTAATATTTTTATCTTTACTTCTGTATACTCCAATTACATACGAATTCTTTTTTCTGGATATAAAAGAGAAATTAAGATAGCAAATGGAAATTAAGTTAAATGCATTCAGAAAACATTTATCTTAAGAATAAAAAAACAAATATTTGAAGAGAAAAAATCATTTTGTCTGCTAGCCAGTTCAAATGACTTGACAAACTATTTTATGCTAAACTGAAATAAGAACCATGCCTTGCTTGTTTCTTGTTTTCAAAGATTTCAGAGATAAATGTACAAAGGTGTATAGTTTTGAGTCTGAGTAGTAATTAGTCAGTATATATGTTACCCTTGATTAATAAACAGAAAAGTTTCTAGCCTAAGGAAAAGAAAAGAAAAAAGAATCAACCAACATCTGTCTTTTAGTATATATCCCTCTGGGATAAGTACCAGTTAAAACTACTAAAAAAGAATGGCAATAAAATTTCTGCTGGTTGTGAGTTAGTCAAGCTTGTAACCCCTCTTTTCTTGGAAACCTCATGAAAAAAAGGAACACGATAAACACAAAACCACTTCTAACAAAGTTGTTTGCCAAATTTACTCTATCAAGGTAGAGTATGAAATGTTATAGACAACATGTTGTGATGGGATTAAATATTACACTTATGGGAACAATTAGATTTCTGTATTTACTTTATTGAAGCTAGAGTGTTTCCAGAAGTAAATCTGAAAAGGACCAAGGGCTAAGTGAGGTTTTTCCTTGCTTTTCTACTTCTATTATTTGGTCATCTCTAATTAATTTATCAAACTGACATGAGTAGGGGATGGTTTATATAACACCTGAGTATAAGAGTGTATGGATTCTATAGGGCTCCAGTTTTGCTTCACCAGGAAGATAAAGGGGGTGCAGACATAGAAATTCATTTTATAGTATTTATAATATCTTAGATTAAAAAATTATACTTCAGAAGGAATAAATCCTTTTTATTGGAATAGGAGTCAATGGCTATAAAAATGGCATCCTTGGGGCACCTGGTTGGCTCAGTGGGTTAAAGCTTCTGCCTTTGGCTCAGGTCATGATCCCAAGGTCCTGGGATCGAGCCCTACATTGGGCTCTCTGCTGAGCAGGGAGCCTGCTTCCCTTCCTCTCTCTCTGCCTGCCTCTCTGCCTACTTGTGATCTGTCAAATAAATAAATAGATCTTTAAAAAAAAATGGTATCTTTCTCTACTGGTGGAAACATGTAATGAATAAGGGAAGAACAAACACATTTGCATACTGGTCAGTTTCTTTTTAAATAGGAGAAATCTAAGTCTCAAAAATGAATGCTCATATATTTAACACACCAAACAGTGTATAAAGTATTTTATATTCATTTTATGACTTAATACTAATTTCAGAAATTAAAAACTGGGGCGTAAAGAGGTAAATTGGTGCAGTTTAAGGAAGTATACTAAGGAGAAGGAAGAGGCAGGATTTGAACTCAGATACATTGGACCGCAAAGTTCAAGCCCTTAAAAATACAATAAAAGCTACCCATGACATTTTTCTGGTGGGAAACTAGTCATTTTGCTCATGTAGGCCATTTCCTACATTTCAAATATTTCTAAGGATTTTCTTGTTTCTTCTTCCTGATTGAATAAAGTTATGTATGGAGAAGGTCAGCAGTTAGAGTTTTGTCTGAATTCTGGCCAACTTACTAGTTGAATGCTATCGAGTGAATGATTAATATTGCTTTTCACAGAGATTATGACATTTTAGGAAAACTAAAGTGCCTAGTTATGATTAGTTTCTCTTGATACATAAGCATGTTTTTACTCTTCCAGGTGCTTAATCATCATGAGGCAGGCAGACAGAAAGAAATATAAAACATATGCCTTCATTGAGCTTGTAGTCTAATGAAAAAAAGACCCCAAAGTGCTATTCAAATCCATACATCCCAAGATACAGGAACCAAATCCAGAGTTGTAGACCCTCCAATCACAAGAAAACATGCTAAGAATTAGAAACTAGAAAGAAGAGATCCCAGCTCCAATGGAAACAACCTTAGTTACACTTTATACTGGTATGCAACTCGTGCTCTCAAGGAACTGGCAGAAGACAGGAAGAATTCATGATACAAGAATACTGGCATTTCAGTCTGGCAAGTAAATCAGAAATCATGGAGTCAGGTTACAGGGGAACACAAAAACCAAAGGTAGGATAAGGACTAAAAGTAAAAGTGTGCAGACATGGCAGAGACATTAAAAGAGCTCACAGTAGCCATTTTAGTGAAATACTGGTGATTTCCTAGTTGATGGCTTAAGGTTAAGTATCATTTCCAATCAATTTGGTTTTCCTTTAACTGGAAAACAATTTCAGCTATGAACATCTAGAGCTAAGAAGTGATACAAAGCAAATGGGTACAAATAATCAAAAAGAAAAAGGAAAATATTTTGACAAGTGGTACATCTAGATTTATGCTATAGGTACATTTTTACTTCCCATCAAAAAATGTTATCCAGATTATTTATAAAATTTAAGTGGAAAAGATTAAGAGCAATAGTAAACTCATTTGATCATCAAAATACTGGATCAAATCCTACTGTGTTTTGAAATCTAACCATGGATTATTATTTGAAATATACTGTAAGATATTAGCAAATTTATTACTAAAAAAAACTTAAGCAAATTAAAATCATTCAGGAAAGACACGAACTACACTCAATCTCAATGCTGTCAAGCCTTAAAAAGTTAAATCCAGAGAGAAGACAAATATTTTCACAAAACACGATTATTGTCCCAGGTTTGAAATCCTTGTATGTACATTGATTACGCTGAGAACTTATTTGGAAACAAAAATGCAAGTCAGAATTTCACTATGGTATTGGAATTCAGTCAATTTTTCTTTAAACTTAAAGGAAACAGAGATGTTCCTGGTCTGTGGTAAGTTCTTCAGTTTTCATCTTCCTTCATTTCTAACTTCATTAAGAGAAACAGTCTCTGGGGACGCCTGGGTGGCTTAGCGGGTTAAAGCCTCTACCTTAGGCTCACGTCATGATCCCAGGGTCCTGTGATCGAGCCCCACATCGGGCTTTCTGCTAGGCAGGGATCCTGCTTCCTCCTCTCTCCCTGCCTGTCTCTCTGCCTACTTGTGATCACTGTCTATCAAATAAATAAATAAAATCTTTAAAAAAAAGAGAGAGAGAGGGAAAAGAAAATCAGTCTCTGGAAGCCCCATTTTCAAACTATCTGCCCATGAAGAAACTGTTCAATAGTGAAAAGCTAACATGAGACTGAATTCAGGATAGCAAGCAAGCTGAAGGAATTCTCACATGTTCATACATTGGCATTTCTGGAAAGAATCCTGGATGAGGAAAGAGACCCATGAATGGGCTGGGAAGATCTGGAATTCAAACCCATCTTTCCCTATTTGCAACACTCCATCCTGGGATCCTGAGTGGAGCAAAAGGAAGCAACATCTTCAGCTTACCTCTGAGGAAGTCCACCTGATTTTGAGAGACTATCCAGCAAATAAAAGGAAAAATATACAGTAGAAGTAGACAACAAACATGATTTTCTAATTGGATCCAGATAACAGAACTGAAACACAAAGTGGTAGCGTGTTTATATTAATAACATGTATGTATGCATGCATATGTCATGTTAAAGATTAAACATGCTTTTTTTGCAAAATGTCTTTAACAACTGCTCACGAAATTGGAGTGCTTTCGCTAACTGCATTGTGAAGAACACATAGCCAACAGCTCCTAAAACAAGTCTTCGTATATGACATACTATAATTTCAGATCTACCTCTGTTAGGCATGAAGTTAAATGTGGTAGAATGATTCAAACTCCAGTGTTTAATATTTACTCTGAGTAAGATTAGCTTTCTAGACTTATCCTTTCTATATAGACTAAATAGGTTCTAAATTGCTAAATAATTCAGTAGAATTTAACAGCTTTAATGAAGTAAAAGCAAATGCTTCATTCTAGTTTCTGTGATTAGAGTGCTTTGCTTTCGAACAAAATAGAAAATTACACTCAGTCCATTTATAGACAACCAATCTACTGCTGCTTGTAGAAAAGCAGTAAAAGGTTCAACATGAAAACAGCAACACATCTGGTACTAAGCTATAATGCCTAAGGGAGCATGCAAGAAATTCTCATACAAGGAAAATATACTATATATTCATGGTAAGTGCAGTATATCAAAGATCACCGGTGTGAAAGGCTAAGCAGGTAAATGATTAAGATGACTTTGCATTCACTATAAGGTTGTTTATTTAGAAACCCTTCACCTGCTTTCTAACAACTTCTGTTGACTAATCTGGAGACCAACTAATAATTCCATGATACTATAATACAAAGTCAATTTTCTAACTGGTTTATCTAGCTTAAATGCCCCACCCCCAGATTTACTTAAGAATGTTGTTCTGACTCCAAAAGGCACAAGAATGGGAAGGTCCCCCCCATCGCTGGCCCATGGCACGTGCTGATGTTCCCCTCAAAAAGTAATTATAGAATAAAGCAGAAAAAGGGATAGAATATTATAATGAACTTATGTAAACCATATGTTATTACATCATCTAACAGAACTACTGATCAATAAACATTTTAATGTCTAATCCTGACCAAATGCTATTAGGTAGCTGACCTGACCCTGGTTCTATATGGTTTATATAGATATTAATAATCTTAATAACTTAATAATCCAAGGAGGACATTTTTATCAGTCTTATTTTGTACACAAAGAACTGAAGCTGAATTAAGCTAATTTTCAAAATTATTCAGGTCATAAAAAGCAGACCAAATTCTTACTTATTGCACTAATCCTTTTTAAGTTTTATTGATACCCTGGAGTTTCATATTTGTTTCTTTTCTACAGAAGGCATGAAATGGTGGGCTTAGAAATTATTCTGAAGTACACACATTGAAAAGATGCATGCTGGGGCGCCTGGGTGGCTCAGTGGGTTAAAGCCTCTGCCTTCGGCTCAGGTCATGATCCCAGGATCCTGGGATCGAGTCCCACATCGGGCTCTCAGCTCAGCGGAGAGCCTGCTTCCTCCTCTCTCTCTGCCTGACTCTGCCTACTTGTGATCTCTGTCAAATAAATAAATAAAATCTTAAAAAAAAAAAAAAGAAAAGATGCATGCTGCAAATAATGGAAAATTTTGGCACTGCCTAACAATGGTAGCCACTAGCCACATGTAGCTATTGAGAGCTTAAATTTTCATGTGAATTTCATAATGAAGATATAGCAAGAAGGAAAAGAAATATGCCTAAGAATTCTATTATATAGTATAGTTGGTACACACATTCATACAGGTAGTTTATGATGCCACATTTGGACTTGAATCGTAACTTTAAAAGAGATTTTTAAAAACTGGTCATGTTGTAAGAGTATCATCCCTACTCTTCAGCCATGCTACATTTAGGCCGCCTGAAAAAGAAATTAATTTTTCTTCCCTATCCTATATACTTCACTTACTATATTATTATTGGCTTAAAAAAAGAAAAGAATCCATGTGAAGTATCATGTAACTCCATCCTTTTCAGATTCTATGTGGGAATAATTCATGCATGTGTCAGACAATATATACTATTACAATGGAAAATACAGTTATCTGCTGCCACCTTTTTTCCATGAAAAATAACGTATTTTGCTCTATTTAGAAGCTTACTTGTAGCCTTATTTTTGGTAGCTCAATTTGGAAGTTCTATTTTATTTAATTTCTAGGATTCAAATTAGATAGGACATATATCCAAAAAGAAATGGGTAATATAGTTTAGATGGGTAGTTCTGTCATTGGTTTAGGTATGAATATTAAAGCTTTGAGTAACAGTAAGAAAGGCATAATATCCAACGACAACATTTAATCTATCCCAAAGTGAACATGATTCACCATGTGAATATAGTTTTTTCCTAGCGGTTTCCTCTCTTTAAGAGTTAGATAACTTGAACTCTGGCTGCTGGACCAAAAATGTTACTCACTCATAACAGCTGTGATAGTGAATAACAAAACTAAAAAAAAAAAAAAAAAAAAAAAAAAAATCAACATAAGAACATCGATTCTTTCCCATCCTATGAACAAAAGGTTGTGTCCCAAAATCATAGCTGTACAGGTCAAATAAGATGAAGACAGAAATTTAGACACATAGAAAAAACACCAAAAGCAAAGCGTTTGAAAAGTATTAAATACATACTAGCCCAAATTAGAGTACTCTGACAATCTTATTCTTTCAGTTTCACGAAAAAAAAAAAAAATGGGACAGTCAAGAAAAATGAGAAATACCAAGAAGCCTGACTCAGTATAACTAAGGGCATAAAAGAATCTATGTCAACATTTTATGAACAATTTAAAACACAAAGAGAAAATAGGAACTATACTTTGGTGATACTTATTCTTCCAAATTCCAACTGAGCAAACTGCCAACAAGACACAGGTGCACAAAAGCTGAACAGGTGAAAGAAATAAAATGTTATTGTAGAGAAAGTATTATCTTTGTCCATTATGCATTTACCTTAGGACACATTAGCACATCTGTTATATATTTGCTAGATATACAGATTTATATGAACAACTTTTAAGTTGTAATTCCAAGTCTACCTTTTTTTTTTCCTTCCTCAGACCTATGTATTGCACTGAAGATATAGTGTCTGAGTCAGGAATAAATACATTTCAAAGAAATTCATCGGAAGTTTTACTAGGAATCTGGTTCAATAAAGACATCATTCTAAGAGTCTAAGTCGAACATTTAGAACAGACAACAGTATTATGTGGTTTTGAAATAATGTCACGTTATTCTTGGGTCTGAATCTACCCACTCGTCACTCTTAGCTCTTCTGAGATTTTTACAAACCCTAAAAGAGGAGTGGTATGGGAACATATTGGTCTCAGTGCTACTGGGTACCCAGTAAGCCTTAAAAGAAATTAGCAATGAAATCTAAATTTAAAGAAGTACAACATTTTTTTACTGCTTAAAAAAAAAATTGTTCTTACCCTCAAGTACTCAACTTATTTCATAGGAAAAATATATATACAATGGCGAAAATTAATGAAAATTTAAATTACGGTACAATTGAAAAGAGACTAGACTTTGAATCTAAATGTGAAGACTAACTGGATCTGTCAACTTTGGGCTCCTTGACCTTGAGAAAGTCATTTAATTTCTCCATTTAGTGCTCTGAATTAGTTGATTCCTAAGAACCACTCCAGCTTTAACTATAGGTATGTATCCGTCTGTGTGTGCGTGTGTATGTGTGTACACACACACATATAAATTTTATGATTCCCATTTCATGTATTTTAATTAAAATTACATTTTTATAGTAAGAAGATATTCAGGTCTATATTTACCAAGTTTTTGCAAGAAAAATAAGTTTTAAACCTAATCTCACTTGAAATCATGATTTCACATATATGAGTTGATTTCTGCACAACACATAGATTTTTAAGAGATTATATTCCACCATTTAACCTTCATTTCCATTTCTAAGTCATTCTTTCAGAACATGTTTTTTGTCCATTTATTGTATCACATGGATTTAACCAATGATGCTACCACATTGACTTATGTAGTCAATCCCTTACTGATTATCTTCCAATGGATAGGGAGGAATCATTTTCCCATTATATTTGATTTTCCTTTTTCTTTAGCCACAAGGTTCCAATGATAATCCTGAACCCAGCCACAATTTAAGCTCTTATGTCATCAACACATTTCATAGCATTTATAGCAGACCAAGTAATTTTCTGCCACAGAATACCAAGATAGTAATTATAATAATCACAACAGCTTCCTGACCTTGAAACTAGCTTCAGCTATTTGGTCCAGGCTTGAGTAGCTGACCTAACATAGGACAATAGGCCCAGTCTTAGACATACTGGCTCTGGACTGAGAAAGCACTGAGTATCACAGAAAAAGATCTCTGAAGCTGAGAGATGCAAAACTCCCATACTGTGGCAGCCATTTTTTGCTAAAAACAAAACAAAACAAAACAAAAAACACTAAACCAATATGCAGAACAGAAAAAGAGATGGGGGGAATGAACATGGACTTTTGGTGAAGCCCAAGGGCCTGGTTTCAGATTTTATTGAACCTCAGCTGTATTCCTGGTCTTGACTGTGAATTATCCTTGTGCTTTTATTGCGAAAGTACCAGATTATTATCTACATCACAATTTAAGAAGATGTTCTTCTAAGAAGTAGATGGAAAATTCTCAATCCACAGGAAATTCTTTATGGGTAGATTTCTGAACTATAACCACTTCCAATAATTTGTCACCAAAGAAAAAAACATGGGATTCTACTTTTGGAAAGAAAGGTCTACAGAAGGCTGAAATACTTATTTTTACATACGAATTTCAGAAATTTGATTTTAGGGGAAAAAAGATGTAATAGTGATTCTTAGTAGCTACATATAAAATTATATAAAATTAAAATTGTAAATCTGTATTTTGAAATTATTAAAGTACTAAAGAGAACATTTCTATTGTTTGGGCAGGAAAAGTTATTTCCCACATACAGAATGATAGAAGAGGAAAGAGATTTTAACATCACACCAAAATAGTCTGTAGACGGATATTTTTGCAGCATGTTCTCCACAAAAATACATTTCGAGAAAACAAAATAGAGGCTATGCATTTGTGTATGTTTTACTCCATTTCACTTAATATAAGAACGGTGTGATTTCTGCAACCTCAGAGTAAGTTACTCCAACCATTGCCATATACTCCTGCTCTGTTTTTCCAATTATTACAGATTTGAACAGAGCCCATTTTGTTTCATAGATTCAGTATTGCAATGAGACTCCTGATTTTAGTAAAAATCACTAAGCTTCAGAAAGAAGTCCATGAATTTAATGAACACAGTAAATTAGATCTTCTCACAGAAAGTCTACCTTCCTAGATAGCTGTCCAGAAGCCAGCCCCAGGTCTCTATTATTGGACTTTGCATTCGTGGACATAGTTGAACAAAGACCCTTGAGTGAACATATGGTCCAGGATAAAATAATTAGATGTTTTTCCTTGCAATGTGGTATTTTGAATACAGTGAAACTGAATTGTCAATACAGTTGTTTTAAATTTTTTGACTGGGACCACAAAATAATAAAGAACAGAATTAGTACATACAAGTATATATCAAGAAGAAAGTTTTCCAAGACAATTACCCAAGAATACAATAGAAAATAGGAAAACCTATTATTTTAAGTACTGATGATGACCTACTAAGCGGAGTTCAGGAGCCACTAATGGGACATGACCACAGTTTCGGAAAAAAGATGCGTATGTTCCTATCGCTGAAACTCTCCTCATTCCCACTTTCTTCATCTCTCAAATCTGTTGCTCCATGGTTCCTGCACTTGTAAAATATTCCCATATATTTCAAATAAGCTTCACTTTTATGAATATCAGAGTCTGTTTTTCCTACCTGCAAATTAGATCTTAACCAGTCTTTATCCTTGTCAGGGCTCATTAATTTTCCTCAATTTTTCCTTGAATTCAATATTAATAAGCCTGGAATTTCTCATAGAGTTAAAAAAAAAAGTGGGGGGGTAATAGTAACACCTCATTCTTTGTGCTGACATTTGCTATACCATTTAACAGTTATGAGAGTCCTAAGAATTTTTATGTCACTGGCTTTACACTCTGTTGCAGAGTTTCAAACTGAAGATTTTTTAGAAATCTATTTCACTTGATTAGCAGGTTTTATAAGATGTTAAGCTGCTTCTATGCTTTGAGACACAGGAGTTTAGGGAAGTTTAAGGGTTAAAAATAGTTCCCAGAAAACCAAAAATCTCGTGTACTTGTTGACACCAACATTTTATGTATTAGTTCATGTATTCATTTTATAATTATGTATTAAATTCATCTTAGAACTTTAAAATCTAACATCTGATAAGTTGTATGGCACATATAAATATTACTTCTATCATTTTTCAAGTACATAGGGACTAAAGTCAAGGATATACATGGGAAAGAACGTACTACGCCATCTAAATCCTAAGGCTTGAGAAAAGAGGTTACAGATGACAGAACTTATGTTTAATTCCATGCAGTTATCATTTCTTTAAAACTGGAAAGAAAAACAATCATTGCTAAAACAACTTTTAAGTTTTCGAATTGATTATTCTTTTAAAAGTTTAGTGTGTTCTCTTAAAACTTGGTCTTCAGTCTAAGATGGATGTAAGGGTCACTGCCAAGTTCTGAGATCATTCACCTCAACCAATTTTTCTTTATCAACTTGAAGAAACTTTATGGGTAGATTTCTGAACTATAACCACTTCCAATAATTTGTCACCAAAGAAAAAAACATGGGATTCTACTTTTGGAAAGAAAGGTCTACAGAAGGCTGAAATACTTATTTTTACATACGAATTTCAGAAATTTGATTTTAGGGGAAAAAAGATGTAATAGTGATACTTAGTAGCTACATATAAGAGATTAGAATGCATCTACATGAAGTTAGAGCACATGAAACCCAAAATTCTTATTTGGTCTTGTCCAAGTACAAACTTGTACTCAACTGCAAAGTTTGCCCTGAAGGAAATCAAAACTTCTCTTTTCAAGAGTGATAACTAATTTCTGGTTCAGATGATGATTAAAATAACATTTTTGTGTGTGTGCAGAACAAATAAAATGATCTCCCACTTGTATTTTTCTGTTTTAATATTTTATTCTAGCTCATTTTTTAGAAATGTCCACTCATGAAAACTATATTTTCTCTATACCTACTATATACTCTCTGCTTTCGATATCCATGTTTTTCATGCATATATATGTGTAGCCTAATGAAAATGTTGTCAAATTAAACTTATTTGGGCTATTTTAAACATGAGAGGACTGTTCACAAAAGGACAAATTCTAAATCACGAAAGGGAAAACCGACCATAACATCAATTGCTACATACATCAAACTGAAACACTCAGAAGCTCAAAAATAATTTGAGCTTTCTAAACATTTAAACATTTAAATGTTTCTAACATTTCTAAACATTTAAACATGTTTAAATTTTGCAACCATTATGTGTTAACTACTGACACTTTATGGAATATTGTCTCTATTATTTTGGGAAGCCTAAACAGTGGTAACAAACCAAACACAACTGATTCAGTGACTAAACTGATGATTTTTCTTGGTTTCAGAATAGAACAAGCCTATGTCCCCAATTCACAGTGATTCCAGTGGCCTGGGGCTCCCTTTCTGTACCTCACTATTCCTACTGCCATCTGCATCCATTCAGACAGAGGGAGGAAAAGAGGCAGGAGGTGGCAGAGCCACTTCTTAAATATCTTAACCTAGAAATGGTACAGACCATTCATCTTCACATTCCTTTTTTTTTTTTTTTTTCCTAGAAATGCCCACACTGAACGACAAAGGCAGAGGAATAGGTTGTCTAGAAGCACACCCAATTTGAAGAGACTGTATCTTTGGATGAGCAATTAGCAGCCTCTTCATGTTAGACACATGAAAAACATTTTTCTCAAAATTTATGAAGTTAGCTTTGAAGATGCTACAATAGTCCTAAATTTAATCACTGCACAATCATTTTAAAATTTGGCCAAATTCTAGTAAGGCTTAATGACAGAAGAATTAAACACATGCTAGTGACCCACTTTATATTGTGCTGCATACTTTACCCTTTCGGGGACTGAAATCTTTTCTGCTTTTATTTGTTCAAAGGACAATCGGTAATGTGCGATCTGATATGGATCTCTTATCAGCTAAAACACTTACATTACTTTTTGCCATTAAGACTAAAATGTATTGACTTCTTACAATTTGAATGGCAAAATATTACCCTTACATAGGAGAGAAAAATCAACCATGTATTTTTAATATAAAAAGTTGTATACTAGAGAGATACCCAAAGATGAGCAGAATCTTGAATGTTTAACATTGGAAATGCCCCCCTATTTTTTTTATGTGCTTCATACACCTAATATTAAGTTTATGAACAGAACTGTCCGCATTTAGGTCATTTGCGGAATATTGCCTTAGTGAGCACTTGAATATTTACTTGATAAAAGAGAGCTGCAATGCCTATTTACAAAACTGTTTAATTAAAGAAACCACAACAGATATTGTAGGCATTGAAGACTTGAGGCTCCATGCTATATTCTATTTGGTAAGAGTATAGTTTTCCTGATTTATTGACAGCTGCCGTGGATGGTTCTTTATTTTCAACTCATCCCAACCCTGCTCAAACCATACAACCCTCCTGCTTTTTTCAATATTTTCCTAATATCTCAGCTCATTTAATTCTATTGATCCACTGAAGAGTATAATGGCACTGAAACTAGAATTAATAGCACCTCCCTTTCCTAGTGCTAAGAGCTTTCCTATTGAGTCTGTGGACCATCACACGAAATCATAAAAGTAGACAAAAAAAGTAGAGTGACCTTTATCGGCTACTATTGTACTGAAAAATTCAGCAAACCTCAGAACATCATTTTCAATTTTATGGCACTGTTTTCTTAAATAATAAGAGAAGGGGGAAAAAAGGAACAACTGACCCCTGTTCAGCATTTACTTAAGCAGAATTGGCATTAATAGAGTATTCTGTCAAAAATTCAAGCTCAAGAAAATGTATGGCTTTGTCCACAGCAGCCGCTATCTTAGCAGATTGCACTGTCACTGCTTCACACAAAGCGCATTGCAACACCATTAGTGGACATAAATAATGCACAAGCTCTTATGCAGTACTCAGCTAAGTGCATGGAAACCTTGGGCTCCTGTTGTCAGAAATTCAATGGATTAGTACCTAGATTTATTTTAAGTCTGTAAAGCACTTTGTTCTTGACAGCGTTCAAAGTAGAAAGAGTGCTATCCTGAATGTGCATCTTAATACTGTCATTCTTGTCTTGTAAGAGTAGATGATATATGGGCTGCGATATTTCGTTTTAATATTTAAAGTTTTCACTGTGCAGATGCAAAGAAATATATTAATAGTTATCTGCTGTTACTTTATTGATCTGGAAAAGAACAGAGATAACCTGTAAAGTTTCACAGGGAGGCCAGTAAAACGGAGGCATTACAATCACATTTAGTAAAACAGATACACAAATTGTAAACAACCCACATTGTCTTTAGGAAATAAGCACATCAGGGTGTTTCTTCTTTCTATAAATGTTGCATCTCTGCAATGCTATTGAAGGAAAATTTTAGCACACTTTAATCTAATTAGTCATATTTACAATTCTATAGTTCCTTCAACTGCCTAACAGTATTGTTTCTTTTTTAAAGGTTAAGGGATTTTGCTGAGCAAGAACTATACCTAAAATCTTATTCTAAATTATTTCCCCCCATAACTTCAGAGATGAGGGAAGTTTCTGCTGGAGATATGTTCAGGCTTTAGGCCCGATAATCTCCCTGCATTCAAAGGCTAAGAGATACTAGCTTAGATGAGGAACACTTTTCTATTGATACTGGGGATGTAACAGAAGAACAGAGATCTCCCACATGAAGGTCAATCTTTCTCAGTTCTATGAAGACATAAAAGCTTATTTTAAAATACTAACAGTTACCTTTTCACACAGCCTACATGGTTCATGAATTTTAATACGATTTGTTGAAATGTCACTCAATGAATTAAGTGTTCATTATCAAGCCTTCAGATTTTAAAGTTAAACATGTAGCTAATGACTATTTATAATTATATACATTAAACACATTAAGCTACATGTATGATGTCATGTCAGGCAATTCACATTTGACCTTAATCTAACTCTTCCATTAAAATTTTATTTTTTTTAAACACCAGCTTCCCAGGATTGTGAACACTTATTCTACTTATAAAGCTTATTGTTAAATAAAAAGGAAAGGTGTTCACGTATCGTTATTTCAGAAGACAATCCAAACATACTGTTTAGAGGATTGTAACATGATGCTCCTAAAGAAAATATGGTTAAAAAAAGTCAGTTAAGACAGGGTTTCCAAATGCACTGAATATAGACTTAAATGGAATGATCATATTCTTTGGAATGAAAGGGACATAAATGATTTTATATTGAAGAGTTAAAAATGTTCAACCTAGTGAGTTCTTTTACTCCAAATGCAGCTTACATAGCTAAGTTCAAAGACCACCAAATAATTTGCATAGTATCATCAATAGGTGGCGCTTTTCCCCTTTGATTGTCTTGATCACTCAACTCGGGTAGAGAGTAATTTTTTATCAAGTGTTATGAATTTTCAATATTACCTATGAAATACTGAATACTCCAACTAGTTGAAAGTTTAATTTTTACAAGGTTATAAGGAATCACATTATTTCAGGCTTTTAAAAATCATCTTTGGAGGCATCAAATTTTGCTACCAATAATTGTATCTAGAGAGAAAACTCTTATTTTTTACTCCTAAAACGTTCATAAACTGTCCCTCAGTCTCATTAATGTTCAAATTATTTCCTACTTGTCCAAGTAGAAAACTTCTTGGAAGTAGCATTAGCGTGTACTTGATATATTGGGCCTCTTAAAATACCACTATCATGGGGTACCTGGGTAGCTCAGTGGGTTAAGCCTCTGCCTTCTGCTCAGGTCATGATCTCAGAGTCCTGGGATAGAGCCCTGCATCCTGCTCTCTGCTCAGCCAGAAGTCTGCTCCCCCTCAACCCTGCCTACTTGTGATCTCTGTCTGTCAAATGAATAAATAAAATATTTTAAAAATAAAATAAAATAAACCACTATCATGACAAATGTATGCTATGACTTGATGTACTTGTCAAAAAGGAAACACATTATGAAGTGCATCTTGAATATGTAGCAAAAAGAATACATACTCAGAATCTTTCAGCAAAACATAAACTTAAAAAAACATAGAGTGTAAGGAAACCAAATGCCTATATAAATGGAGTCTTAAACTAAACCTGAGAATTACAGACCATCTAAAATCTTTGTTAGTGGTATAGAATAGTTTTTATGCCTTGAAATAGAGGGATCTGTAAAAATATTTTTCAGAAGATATTTAAATGACAAAAAAATACATGTCAATGAAATATTTTCCTTTTAATACAGCATAAAGATGACCAAGTGACAAGTAGTTTAAGGCAGCTTATGAGAAACATGATCACTTCCTGATTAAAAGAACATTCATGATTCAAAAAAAATTCTATCTTGATTAAAAACCTGTATTTGAGTGAAATAGTGAAACAAAGACACTGATATTCTTAATGCAGAATTAAAATGCCTAGACCATTTTTCACATTTTATGCCTATTTTTATATATCTGTTCTTATTTCATCTGTCTTCACTATCTTTTCTTCAGTTCAATGCTGTATTTGTTTTGATATATTTAGATAAGAAACTCTTAACCTTAGGAAATAGTCTGACAAATGCACAGACACTCAGAAAAGGAAAAAAAGTTATTCTCAATAACCTTCACTTTTTATGTCATTAACCTAGATAATAGATTTCATGTAGCTTGTAAAACAAAATTTGAATTTTTCTTTTCCCCAGAATATACAGTGTCACCCTACTCCTTTAACGACAGCAAAAAGGAACACGTTTTACAATTCAGTTATACCAGGCTAAAGTTTTCTCCTCAAAATAAATGCTAGCCTGGAAGTGATGGGACAGTTTTTTTCCTTTTAGTAAACTCTGTGGCAGTCCCTTCCTGAGCAGGATTGCCCCAAAACCTTGTGAGCAGCCATGCATGAGATCCAGTCACTTCCCTACCCCTCAAAAGGACGGCATTTGGTCCTTATAGAATTCCCTCACGACTCTACTTCATCGCCTCTTTCTTCCTCAAGGTACGATGGTAAATCTAAATCCTGAAGAACTTGAAGTTTTCTCTCTCTCTAGAAAATTAAGGACCAATCCCTCTAGAAGAAATTACATTCTGGAATTAACGTTATTTTCTGGTCATGATCCGGAGAGTTGTGTTAATAGGAGGTACTACTTTTTAGGTCACTTAATGAAGTTTCCTGTACTTTGAAGTTCTTTGGGGAGAACACATCAGGTTACAGAGCAAAACTTTGGGAGGCTTGTTATGCAAAGGCTGTACATTAGACAGCATGGCTCTTTGTGCAATCCTGAGCTGTGCTTATGCGGAGTCTGACATTAGATAATAGTATGTGATAGATCAAGCAAAGATTCCATACTCTCCAAATTTAAAAGGATCCCTGTAACTCTGATAAATGTCAAATATAAATAGTACTATGCTTAAACAGTCTTCAAGAGACAAAAAATAAAAACCTGATATGATAGGCATCACCCTGCATTATCAAGACAGCAGTGATAGAGTACAACACTTAAGTGGTTTTAGTAACAGTTTAAGAGTTCTGGCTCTGTACAGCCTATGTATAATGAGGCTTCTAAATGTTCAGCTCCCAGAACTTGCATTTGAAGAAATAAAATACTTTACAAACTCTTTGGTTAATCTTTACAATATCTCTGAAGAATTATGAACACCAACAGATTACAGAGTGACAGCACTGAAATACTGAATCAATTGCCAAGCCTCTCAAAGGAAGCCTTGAAGATTCTCCTTACAATGAAGTTTTTTGTTTGCTTTTAAATACCAATCTTCTAAGACCAAGTTAATGTGTTAAACCCTGTAAAGAATCAACATGCTGTGATTTGTTGGGCAGAACGAAAAGCAGAAAAGGCTTGGAATTTCAACATTTTGAATTTAATAGGTTAAATCAATATCTCAATGCCATATTATATAAATCTACAAAAGCTTATTTTCAAAAAAAAAAAAAAAAACTGCCACTGTGTAGAACTGTGACTTTTAGAGGTCTACACTATAGTCCACATGAATGCCAGATAAGAATTTCAATCTTGCAGCAAATTAGTCTAATCATGTTATTAAATATTGCATTCAAGTGATTTCAGAAACACATGGTTTGCATTGTATTATTAACAGCTCCTCAAAGGGCAGACAGCATCATCATCAATAAATAGTTATTGATCACTTACTGTGTATTATTTGAGTTTTTGAAAGATCATAATGTTTCCAATTTGTTAAGCTAATCTCTTCAAAATGTTTCCATGTTGACAAACTGAACTCACACCATATACATATGGCACACATTTATTTGTCCAGGGGATGAAAAATACATAAAAACCATTGTAACAAATTTAAAGAATTATTCAGTCACTTAGAATAAGGAATGTAAAAAGAAAGCAGAGAACCCGTTAAATTCTGTCAAGTTCTAAGATAGGAATTCTCCCATTTCTCTACCAATATCCACCCAATTAACGAGCATATTTTTTTTTCTATTCCAAACAAATATTTTAATTAAGCCAGTTCTCACCACTTCCAACACCACCAGCCTGGCTCTGAGCAGGACCGCTGTGTACAGCTGTCCAACAAAAAACTGTACAACTCTACAGAGATCCATTCATACAACATTCTTGCAACATACAAGAATGCACCACCTAGAGCTATGCAGTAGACACACTACACCAGTACACACAGCTGGCCTGCCCAAGTCCATGTCCTCTCATTAGGATTACCACAGTAGCTTCCTATTTCATCTGCTCCCAATAAGCACCTCGTCTCATCCCTGTCCCCACCACAGCTACAGTGATCCTTTAAAAGGATACAGTACATTATATTTTCGAAATATAACATATTCAAATGGTCTTCTACTGCATTTCAAATACAGAGTCCCTTACTTTTTTTTTTTTATTTTAATTTTTTATTTTTTATAAACATATATTTTTATCCCCAGGGGTACAGGTCTTAATCTCACAGAGTCCCTTACTTTTTAACTGCTATCTCTCTGCCCCCTAAGTTCACTTTCCCTGGTTAACTTTTTCATCCAGAAAAACTCAACTCAAATGTTCCCTCCTCATCACAGCAGTATTATCAGACCATTTAAGTTAGGAACACTTTCATTTCTCTGCAGTTATTGTACATCTCAACAACTATTATTGTTGTGTTACTTGCTATAATTAACAATTAGTCTTTAACCAAAAAAAAAAAAAAAATATCTGTACACACATTTATTTATTTGTTTACCCCAGTCACAATACAATGGGTTGCCAATGTTATTCCCGGGATAAGTACTGAGCCCACAGTGGAAATCATCCTATTAATGTTAATGAAACTCCCAATTGTGTAGTCCTTCAAGGCTTACAGAGTGCTTTTACATTCACATTTCTTCTATAAATTTTTACATTCTATGCACAGGACACAGAAAATGCTATAACTATCTCACAGATCCTGACACTGAGATTCAATAATGCTAATTTCCTGCAAGACTGAGTTGTGACCTGAACTTGGGACTCCTGAACCCATATTTAAAGATCTTCCTTTCATAGTAATATTAAAGTCTGGATGGCCACACTAAGATACAGAAGCAGCCTGGCACCATACGTTTGGCCTACAAGCGATACGTTATTCCTATAGTATGAAGTATGCAATGCTACCATGGTCTTATACAAATTGCATTGTAAAATCTTGAATTTAGTACTGGATTTGGACATGTTTTTAAGAAGTGACCCAAAGAACTCATCTAATGCTGAATTAGTCTTCATACCAATAAAAGTCACTTGTATTATACTGGAGTGTAGCATATTCTGCCAACTACTTAATCTCATTTAAAATAGTTGTGTATTTGACACCTGTCAAAAACTTAGTTGACAGCTTTTTTTTTTTTGTATCTATTATACCTAAGAATCCAATCAATGTGTCCAATTTACTATTCATAATTTGCATAGCATACCTATGGCTTTATTCCATAAGAATCTTCTATTTTCTCATCATCAATGATCAGTGTTTGTCAGAAATATAAATGAAAATTGTTACGTTGACCAAAGGTTTGCATATGTAATGCATTTATACAAGAAAAAAAAGAAAGCTTTCATCTTGAATATCAAAATGGGAAAATTATAATAAAGTAAAATAATTGTCCAAATTTACCACAGAGTGCACTTTAGGTTCAAAAAAGTCTTCATAACGGGAACACAACATTCAGGTTCTTAAGCCAGCTACCCAAATGTTGAGCCCCTGTGGAACATGCCTGACACCTTATTTTTTCTATTTTTTTTAAAGATTTTATATATTTGATAGACAGAGATTACAAATAGACAGAGAGGCAGGCAGAGAGAGAAGAGGAAGCAGGCTCCCCACTGAGCAGAGAACCAGACATGGGGCTCCATCCCAGGACCCTGAGACCATGACCTGAGTGGAAGGCAGAGGCTTCACCCACTGAGCTACCCAGGTGCCCTGACACCTTATTTTAAAAAATCACCAGGTACACATAAAACTTACTTCCTTTCTTTCTTTCTGTCTCCTTTCCTCCTCTCCCATTTCCTCCGTCTTTCAAGTTACTTTTATTTGCTATTTAATATAGTTCTGAGAACAATTTAAATTAACATGGATTTTACCTTTTGTATTTATAGCAACCAATCGCAGTTTTAAATGGAAATAGAAGGCACCTAGGTGGTTCAGTGGGTTAAGCCGCTGCCTTCGGCTCCGGTCATGATCTCAGGGTGCTGGGATCGAGTCCCGCATCGGGCTCTCTGCTCAGCAGGGAGCCTGCTTCCTCCTCTCTCTCTCTCTGCCTGCCTCTATGCCTACTTGTGATCTCTCTCTGTCAAATAAATAAATAAAATCTTTAAAAAAAAATTCTCTTTAAATGGAAATAGAGTATTTCTCTCTGTGTAGAATTACGATATGACTCAATTCTTATTTCCTGGGCCCAACTGCTGAACTAACTCAAGCTTCGAAAAGAAACAAATCAGACTCAGGAGCACTCCGTGTGTGTGTGTCTGTGTGTGTGTACATCTAGTAACAGAGGTTCAGTGACTGGCAAGGTCTCACAAGTGGTTACTAACCTCAGGATTAATTTCATCTCAAGTTTGAACAATAAATATGTACTTGAATTATTACATGCAATTTAGCTTAAATATATTCATCTAGTTTTTCTACCTATGGTATGTTACATGTGCCCACACATATGTATATAACTGGGTACATACATATGTCTTCAAGTAAATTTATGTACAGATTTGGATATATAGTAAGTCCACAGATATGTGTATGTTTATATGTATACACATTTAAACCAATACATACACACTACACAAAACTGTCCTATAATGAATTTGTTCAGGAGTTTCATAGTCAATTGTAAATTTCACTCCTGTAAAGAAATTAGGTATATTCTTTTAGAAAAGCCTTTGTCTTCACATAAGCTACTTTAAAGTTTTACCAATATCTATACTTTCCTACTGCAAATAAAAGGATTAAATTTAAAATTTTAAAGATGTAAAAATTTAAGTTGTCTTCTATTTACTATTACTTAGCCTTCACATGGTTATATTTCGGGGTGTGGTGAAATTTGGAATTATATACAGCCATATGTTTAAATATAGGTTTAGTTTTATTAAAGCTATAGAACATATATATTTGTTCTATAAATCTAAAAATCCCAAACATACCCATATGGAAATCAAAACCCATTTTTTTAGTTATGATTCATATTTTGTCATAACAGAACAGATTCAATAATACGCCTTTTAATAACTTTTATGCAGGTACAGGAATCAAGGCTTCAAAGGAAAAGGTTCAATGACTTAAGATTTAAGAACTAAAATTTACATTCTTATATTTAGAAGGTATACTTGGAAACCTATGAAACTATAGAAAATTCATACTTTAAGATGGAATTAAAATAGCATCTCTAGTATGCCAAATGGCTTTAATAGCTGGAGGCAAAATAACATAGGTTTTTGTAAAGAAAAATACATCCACCCAACACGTAGCCTTTGCTCTTTTCCAGCTTTACCATAATCCACCAAAAGTGACCCAACATAAACTTGTTTTGTCAGAGTGCTCAGTTAAGGGTAAGATTTCTTCTTGTAAATAAGTTGTTGTTGTTGGAGCGTGTGTGTGTGTGTGTGTGTGTGTCTGTGTGTGGTTATTTTTTGATGCAGGGGAGAGAGCTAATGGAATTCAGTCTTGTACTGCACAACATATCCAAGGATCTGTGTTATTCCTACACTACAATACACACTGTCATGTCTAATTGCTTAATTATATTCTGACAGAATATAACGTAGAGAGGGACAGGACCTGTTCAGTACGTTCCCACTAATGTCAGCAATCTTGTTTAGAAGTTAACATCCTTCAATTCTGCAAGAATGAAATGTATTCTACTGATAAAGAGTAAAAAATGTTTAATGCAATTTGTGTGTGGATATGTGGTGCTGATTTAGAACATTTTGTCAATAGGGGGAAAAAAACAGTTTTAGTTCGATCGTTCAAGAAGAAAAAAAAAACAAGTTTCAAGCTAAACAAAATAATTTTGTCATGTCTAAGTTTCAATTTTTAAAATGTAGACAAAATGACCATGATTAAGAACTGGACTCAAGTTTGAGGAAAGTATAATTGAAAATAAAGGACAGGTGATAAAGAAAAAAAGGTAATTTTGAAGAAGCAATTTATTAAGTTACTTGGAAATTATTACTTTTTAGAATACTTTTGAGGGTTTGCTCATTTTTTCTAGTATTAACATGATACATACACTAAAAATCTATCTTCCTCCCCACTTAAACTTAAGAAAAATCTATCAGACATGACATTCAACTTACCAGCTGGCATAGTCACCTCTTTGGATTGAAAATACCCTTTGTCATTTGCTTTCTAGCCTTTACAACTTCACTCTCTCTAGATTTCCCAATTATCTTAACTATTGGCACAAATATAGTTTCAAAGAAGAAATATTTACAATCTTTTGGAAATATTTTGTTTAAAGTCATCTGATTGGATTTTCTGTGAAAAAAAAGCATAGCAGATAAACGCTTGGCTTCCATATTGAGAGCATTTCAACACCTGCCTGCTGTGTATGTGTACCTACATGGTCATATTCCTTTATTTTTCTGAGGCTATTCTCATTTAAAAAAAAAAAAAAAAGGTTACCTTATGAAATCAGTCAGCAGTGAACACTGCTGATGCTATTTAAATTCTCTCTATATCATTATGATGGAGATACCATTATTAACGCCATTGTACGTATACATAGTCTTAAACAGATTAAGCCAACTGTCCAAGGATGCATAACTGACATATGAAAAAGTTAAAAATCAAGAGGGTTCCAATTTCAAAATAACTGATTTCAAAATTCATTTTCAAACTCTTTAGTGCTTTATCATTTCTATTTTCTAGTATTATGCCTCCTCTAGCAAGCTTAAATACAGTCACTTTAGGTACATACCAGGCACATTCCCTCTGGGTAACTTTTTTCCTTACACTGTACTTTTTACCTGAATTTCTCTCCCCTGCCATTCTCAACGATAAATATTTTTTATTATCCTTTAACTTTCCTTTCATAAACATATTAACTTTGTCTAGCTCTCTTTACTGCCATATATTGTTACAAATATAGTTCTTAATGTGTTTTGTTTAAGAACACATATACAGGAGGACATATATAAGGATACATCTATAAAATACATATATATTACAATGGATAGATCGTAAAAACAGAAAACCAGTAAGGAAATAGTGGCTTTGAAGGACACAAAGAGAAACTTATAAATACATATAAAAAATATATCTTTAGATCTTTGGATGGAATTTTTTTTTCTTAGAATGCACATGAACATTCTCTAAGATAGGTCAAATGTTAGGCCACAAACAAGTTTCAATAAATTTCAGGTTGAAATCTCATCAAGCATTTTTTTCTGACCCCCAAAACAAAACACTAGAAATTACAAACAAAAATCTAGAAATCTCACAAGCACATGGAGACTAAACAGTAAGTTACTAAATAACCAGTGGGTCAGTGAAGAAATTAAAGAGGAAGTTGAAACATACTTCCAGAAAAATGAAAATGGAAACACAATGGCCTAAAATTATTGTGTCACAAAGAAAACAGTAGTAAGATGGAAGTTTATATAACATTAGAAGAGTCATTCACCACAATCAAGAGGAATTTATTCCAGGGATGCAAGGATGGTTCATTACCTACAAAATAGATGAGACAGATCAGACTAACAAAATGACAGATAAAATCCATATCTCAATAGACAAAGAAAAGGCATTTGACAAAATTCAATCTCCATTCACGTCCAGAACTCTCACTAAAAGTGGATGCAGAGGGCACATAATAAAGGCCACATAAAGCCCAGAGCTAACTTTCTTCCTGATATAAAAGAACACAAAGCTTTTCCCCTAAATTAGTAACAAGACAAGGATATACACTCTTGCTACTTTAACAGATTACTGAAAATCTTAGCTGCAGCCATAAGAAATAAAAGGCATCCAAACTGGTAAGATAAAGAACTGTCACTATTTGCAGATGACAGGAAACAGCATTTTAAAAAAAACAAAAACAAAAACAAACAAACAAACAAACAAAACCTAAGCTCTAAAAAACTATTAGAATAGTGAATTCAGTAAAGTTCCAGGATATACAAATCAATATGCAGAAATTTGTGGTATTTCTATAAACTAAGTAGCAGAAAGATAAACTAAGAAAATAATCCCATTTACAACTGCATCAAAAAGAATGCTTAGGAATAATTTTACCAAATAGTTGAAAGACCTATAATCTGAAAACCATAGGACATTGATCAAAGAATTGAAGATGACATAAATAGGAAGATATCGTTCATGCTCACTGATTGGAAATTTATTAAAAGGCCCCTATTACCCAAAGCAATCTACAGATTTAATGCATTTCCAATCAAAATAACAATATTATTTTCAAAATAACAATAGTATTTTCACAGAAGTGAAATAATCTTAAGATCTGTATGGAACCACAAAAGGCCCCACATAGCCTAAGTAATCTTAAGAACAACAAAGGTGAAGGTACCATTATCTCAGATTTCAGAATATACGGAAGAGCTGTAGTGATCAAGACCGTATTGTACTGGCACAAAAACAGGCACACAGATCAACAGATTGGAACAGAAATAAACCATTACTTATATCATCAATTAATCCATAACAAAATAAACAGGAATATATGATGGGGAAAAGATAGTCTCTTCAAAAATGGGGCTAGGAAATCTTCACAGGTATATGCAAAGGAATGACCCTGGACCCCTTTCTTATACCAAACACATACATAAAAAAAACTCAAAATAAACTAAAGATCTAGATGTGAGACCTGAAACCATAAAAATCCTAAAAGAAAACAGGCAGTAATCTCTTAGACATATTTATGGACATATTTATGGATCTAGCTCTTTGGACCAGGAAAACAAAAGCAAAATTAAGCTATTGGGACTTTACCAAATTAAAAAGCTTTTGCATAACAAAGGAAACCAACAAAATGAAAAGATAACCTCCTAAATGGGAAGATGTCTGTAAATGATAGATCTGATAAGGGGCTAAAGTCCCAAACATATAAACCTCAACACTGATATACATACACAAACTAAAATGTGCAAAAGACCAAAATAAATATTTTTCTAAGGAAAACATACAGATTTCCAAAGACACAAGAAAGATGCTCAACATCACTAGTTAGGGAAATGCATATGAAAACCACAATAATTATCACATCACATTTGTTAGAATGGCTACTAACAAAAAGATAAGAAATAACAAGAGTTGACAAGGATGTAGAAAAAAGAGAACCATCACACAAGTGTTGGTGAAAATGCGAATTGATATAACAACTATGAAAACAGTATGGTGGTTCCTCAAAAAAATCAAAAATAGAAATACAATTCACTTATTTTACAGATGGGTATTTACCCAAAAAAAAACCCACTAATGTAAGAAGATAATGCACCCCGTGTTCACTGCAGCGTCATTCACAACAGCCAAAATATGGGGGCAACCTAAGCATCCCATCAACAGAGGGAAGTATGAAGATATGATATACATACATAATGGAATATTACTGAATCATAAAGAAGAATGCAGTATTGCCATATGTGATAACATGGATGGACATAGAGAGTATTGCACTAAGTGAAACAGGTCAAGGACAAATATTGTATAATTGTACTCATAAATGAATCAAACTGGTAGTTTTCCAGAAAAGAGTGGGTTGCAGAACAGGCAAAACACATGAAGGGAAAAAAAATAATAAAAAAATATAAAAATAAAAAAAAAACCACATAAAGGGGATTAAGAGGTACAAATTTCCAATTATAAAACAAGTCAAAGATACAAAGTACAATATAGGGAATATAGTCAGTAATACTGTAATATATAGTGACAGATGTTAATGATACTTATGGTGAATATTGCATAATGCATAGAACTATAGAATCACTATGTTGTGCACCTGAAACTAACATTTTATGCCAACTGACCTCCATAAAAATTTAAGATATACACATATATTTCTTTTATTCAGCTACACTTATGCACTGTATAGTTTTGAATATAGGTATGGATATACACATTTACAAGCATGCACACAAACACCTGGATGCATGAGAGAAACATGGTAGAGAACTCTTAAGATTAAATAGTTGGCAGACTTTTTTTTTTTTTTTTTAAACATAGCTAGTCACCAAGTGGGCAGAATCCCTGAAAATAATTGGGCTTTAATCCCTGAATCTGTTTCTGCATTAACAGTAAAATCTATTCTTTATGGCTTTAGTAAACTTTTAGTGGCCTTCAAGGATAAATGGAGTTGCCCAAAATTCAAATATATGACAAAAATTTACAAGATCCATAAGCTTATTTGAGCAATTTTGAACTCCAATGTGCAAAGCCTTTTTATAAAAACTATTAAAAAGTCAGTCACATTCAATTTTGTAAAAACATGTAACATATGTAAATACACTTAGTCTAGCAAAACCCGTTTTATGAGAACCTGCATATGTGACAGACTAGTGATGTTCAGACAGTACCTCTAGATATAAAGCCTAGGTGTTTGCTTACTTCCCTATGGATGGAATTTAGAATTTTTTTAAAGATTTTACTTATTTATTTGATAGAGAGCACAAGCAGGGAGAACAGCATGCAGAGGAAGAGGGAGAAGCAGGCCCCCCACAGAGCAGGGAGTCCAACACAGGGCTCAAGCTCAAGATCCTACGTTCACGACCTGAGCCGAAGGCAGACATTCAATTGACTGAGCCACACAAGTGCTCCAGAATTTAGGAACTTTTTTAAAAGTGGTAAGATTTCATAGAGTTCTAGTTCTTTTTCTTCCCTGCTGAAAGATATTTACAAAATGCATATCAAATGGATTTTTCCCCAAAGTAAAAAGGTACATATTTCTGTGTTATTAATAGCTTTTAGAAAATATGGTTAATTTCCTCTCACTTGGCCAAATGGGAACTGATAACTTCTGATGTCTTCATGACAGAACTAGTAGGGATTTGCACAGCTAGGCTTTCTAATCCACTTTTGGTGAGCAACTGAAAGGAAACATTCTAGCTTTATAAGCTATCCAAGATTTACAGCAATAGTAGATTTAAGAGTCCTGCTTATTAAACATTAGTTTTGGAGCTACCTGAAGGTTTGTTTATTAACTCTAAATCTTCATGTATTTAAATACAAATATTTTCAATTTAAATTAAAAAATCTATTTCATATATAGTCACATTTTGTATTGAAAGTATGCTTCACAATTCTAAAACATTTAGAAGACCCATTAATAATCACATTTCTACAAATTACTCAAAAAACTAAGAAAACAATGTATTATTTGGTATTGTTAAACTAATGAAATAGCAACAATTTAGGTTATATCAACATATTTATTTTAAATGGGAAATGTGACACAAGTTATCCCTGAAGTTCTATTTATTTAAACAGTGGCATACTGAAAGGTGAGAAATGATACTCTGTATAGAGTGGTCAATCCACTTAATAGCACTGAAAAAAAGACTAAGAATATATTGGAAGCCTTACTGAAGTGACGATTATACAATATCCATGTCTGGCAATTAAGTGTATCATGGAAAATGTATTTTAATGTTTTTTATTTGAGTGTAGTAGACACACAATGTTACATTCGGTTCAGGTAAAACAGATTCAACATTTCTAAATGTTATGCTATGCTTACCACATGGGTAGCTACCATCTGTCACCATACAACATTATGACAATATTATTGACTATATTCCCTAGAATGCGCCTTTTATTCCCATGACCCATTCATTCTCTAACTAGAAGCCTATATTTCCATCCTCCTTCACCCATTTTTCCCAACCCCCATCTCCCTCTGATTTTAATGCATTTTAAAGTTCGTTTTGAAGTAACTGTTCCATTTTTGAAGTGATGTGTGCTTCCTGTAATGCCCTTTTGATCCACACATAAAAGTGAAAATGTAACTTTATAATGCAATAATACATATTTTAAAATACATCACTAATTTCACACATAGCAACAACTATACAACATAATTGTACGACTGTACCTATTGTACTATGATTGTTATCATTAGGAAGCTTCTAATGCATGAACAAGTAAAAATTGACCAAAAGGCTTTGTGTAAATACAAAACCACTCTAAACTGCTATAAACTGAATGTTTGTGTTCCTCCAAAACTCATGTGTTGAAACCTAATCCCCATTGTAATGGGATTTGAGGTAGGGCCTTTGGTAGGAGATCACTTCATAAGGGCAGAGATCTGATTAATGAGGCACAGACCCTTATTTAAACAAACAAACAAACAAACAAACAAAAAGGATCCACAGAACTCATTCCTGGACTCCAGACTTAAGGGGAATGTGGATAAGTAGGAGGACTCTAAACTCACCTCATCCCATGGACAGAACTAGGTAACACCCACATCAGTGTAAATTACCCAGAAAATAACCCAAGACTGACAGAACAGAACCTCCACAGCTAATGTAGAGAAGCATAAATAGTAGGAAGGGCAGAGACATGGTCTGAAACTAAAGGGACTACTGGGACTGGGACAGTCTACAGGAGGGAGGGAGACCATGGGTGCAAAAGGGGGTGAAAACCCCACAGCAAGCACCCCAGGCACAGGACATTAAAACCGGAGGGCATGCTTTTGTGAATTATTGCAATCAGTGGGACTTCACACCTGGAAATTTAAAAAATCAGCAGGCTCCACTCTTGGAGTACCGTAAGTCCCCACCCTGAGCACAGCAAACAGTCCCTGGGAGAGTCATGGGGCTTCATTCCATCTATCTGGCTGACAAAGGACACTGCCCTCACATTTTCCTGCATACATGCCCCAGTCCACCCCACCTCCAGCCCTGCCTCAGTTTTCTAAAGCAGCACCAGTTTACCTCCCACAGCAGACCTAGATCACACCCCATCCTCACATTCTCCCACAAACCTGACCCCTTCAATATATCTTTGGCTACAGCCCACTCAAAGCAGTGACACAAGTATGGAAATGTGTAAGCACACCAGATAGGGACCAGCACCGCTTCAAAGTAACCCTTCTCCCCCATGCCCAAGGAGAGTAAAATATAATCACAGATGCCAGTCCTACTGAATACTCAGCAGTAGGCTTGGGCATACATCTGGTGTGATGGCAGGAATTGCCCCAAAACAAAACCTTCTCAGGGTACAAAACAAGGAAAATGCCCTGCAGTTCCATACTACTGCCATCTCTGGCAAACAACTAGTCTACTCGACTCAACATCACGGTGACCCCAGACTGACCTACTCAAAAAACAAGGCCAAA
Source organism: Mustela nigripes (assembly GCF_022355385.1). Lineage (NCBI taxonomy): Eukaryota > Metazoa > Chordata > Mammalia > Carnivora > Mustelidae > Mustela > Mustela nigripes. Next base: position 49,089,420 of record NC_081571.1, read on the forward strand.
CCATACCCACAAAAGAAATAGGCAGTGAGTCAGTGAATAACAGGACTGAAGGCAAGAGCAGCTCAGCCACTATAGTAAGGTACATATAACACACATAGGAGACCTCCCTAAAGCACCAGGTTCTGGTGACAGGGGACACTGCACTGCAGGGCACTAAAGGACCTCTTCTTCATATGCTCACTGCTTTCAAGAGCAGGAGATGTAGCAGACTTTCATAACACAGAGAAATAGACACAGATTTAGATAAAATGAGGAAAAAGAGGAACATGTCCCAAATAAAAGAACAAGAAAAAACAAATAAAAATTAAAAAAAAAAAAAAACCAGATAGCAAGACTGCTAAACAAAATGGAGATAATATGCTTGATAGAGAATTTAAAGTAATGGCCATTTAAAAAAATTACTGGACTTAAAAGTAGAGTGTCAACACCTCAACAAAAAGATAGAAAACAAAATCATAAAGAACTCATCAAGTTCATTCACTCAATAAATAAAATTAAAATGGAATAAAGAGTAAACTAAAGAACCAGAAGAATGAATGAGTAGCTGAAATACAGTAATGGAAAGAAATGAAGCTGAACAGGAGAGAACAAAAAATAGACTCTGGGAACTCAACAACCCACCCAGCATAATAATACTCATATCATAGGGATCAGAAAGAAGAGCAAGAAAAGGGAGCAGAAAGTTTGAGCAACAGCTAAAACTTCTAAATTAGGGGAATGAAACAAATCCAAGTTCAAAAGGTACAGACAGCCCCCACAAAAATCAACCCAAGACAGAGTAAAGGCAATTAAATGTAATTAAAATGGCCAAAAGTAGTAATAAAGAATTTTAAAAGCAAGCAAAAACACTTCTACAAGGGAAACCCCATAAGGCTATCAGCTGATTTTTCAGCAGAAATTTTGCAGGCCAGGAGAAAAGTGGCACAATATATTCAAAGTGCAGAAAGAAAAAAACTTGCAATCAAAAATAGTCTATCCAGTAAGTTCTCTCTCAGAATAGAAGGAAAGAGTTTCCAAACAAAAGTTAAAGGAATTCATAAGACTAAACCAGCCCTCCAAGAAATATTAAAGGGGACTCTTTCAGAGGAAATAAAAGACCATAAGCAGGTATAAGAAAAGAAGGAAGCACAAAAGTAGTAAAATTAAGTTTATCTTTAATAATCAGCCAAGGAATTCACAAAATAGGATGTAAAATCTGACACCTTATACATGAAATGTGTGGAAGAGGGGAGAGAAATAAAGAATGGGTTCACACTTAAGTGACTATCAACTTGATACAGACTGCTATACACACAGGATGCTAGATACAGACCTACTGGTAACCACAAATCAAAACCTAGTAACAGGCATGCAAAAAAATAAAGAGAAAGAAATCCCAATATACCACTAAATAAAGATAGTAAACCATAAGAGAAAAGCAAAAAGAAAAGAACCAAGAACTACAAAGCAAACCACAGATTTTTTTTTTGAAAAAAGGCAATATATACCATCAATTATTAATTTGAATTAAATCAAGTAAATGCTCCAATCAAGAGACAAAGGGATGGAATGGATGAAACAAGACCCACCCATGTGCTGCCAGACTCACTTTAGACCTAAAGACCCACGCAGATTGAAAGTGAAGGAATGGAAAAGCATTTAGCATGCAAACAGAAGTGAAAAGAAAGCTGGGGTAGCAATACTTAGTCTTTTTTTTTTTTTTTAAAGATTTTATTTATTTATTTGACAGACAGAGATCACAAGTAGGCAGAGAGGCAGGCAGAGTGAGAGGGGAAAGCAGGCTTCCCGCTGAGCAGAGAGCCCGATACGGAACTCGATCCCAGGACCCTGAGATCATGACCTGAGCCGAAGGCAGAGGCTTTAACCCACTGAGCCACCCAGGCACCCAGTCTTTTTTTTTTTTTTTAAGTCTATTCTTTCTGATCTACAAAAAGACAAAAAAGGACAATGTATAATCATAAAGGGAACATCCAATAAGAAGATAAAACTATTAAGTATTTCTGTACCCAACATGTGAGCACCCAATACATAATGCAGCTAATAAAAACCAATCGATAGTAACACAATAGTTGGGGACTTTAATACCCAAGTTACATCACTGGATAGATCATCCAAACAGAAAAATCAACATAAAAGCAGTGGCTTTGAATGACACTCTGGACCAGATGGATCTAACCATCATTCAGAACACAATCTTAAAACAGAATACACATTCTTTTCAAATACATATGGAACATTCTCCAGAACAGATCACATATTAGGCCACAAAACAATTCTCAACAAAGTCAAAAAGATTAAAGTCATAATGTAGGTCTTCTTTCTACAATGCGCTGAAACTAGAAATCTACCACAAAAATAAAAATTAAAAATAAATAAAAACCTGGAAAGAACGCAAGTACATATAGGTTAATGACAATCTAGTGAACAATGATTGGGTCAGCCAAGAAATCAAAGAGGAAACCAAAAAAACACACAGAGTTAAATGAAAATGACAATGCAGTAGTCCAAAATGTTTGGGATGCAGTAAATGTTATTCTAAAATGGAAGAAGTTTACAGCAATAGAGGCCTACTTCAAAGCAAGAAAATATTCAACCTAACCTTACACCTAAGAAGCTAGGAGAACAAAAAAAACCCAAAACTAGTAATCAGTCATCAAAGTAAAAAAAAACTCTAGGACCAGATAGCAGCACAGGACCAGAAAGCATCACAGGTAAATTCTATCAAACATTTAGAGAAAAGTCAATACCTATTCTTCCCAAGCTATTCTAAAAAAATAGAAGAGGAAGGAAAACTAACAACTTCTTTCTGGGAGGCCAATACTACTCTGATACCAAAACGAGATGTGAACAACCGCTGAATCCCTACCTATCCTGTATACCCGAAAGTAATATAACACTGCATGTTCACTCCACTGGAATTACAGTTTTAAAAGCTGAGAAATTAGAGGCCCCAGAGAGCTCTCTTGTTCCATCCTGTGAGAACATAGTGAGAAGACAGCCTTCTGTGAAGCAGGAAGTGGACTCCCAGACACTGAAGCTGAGACACCTTGGTTTTAGAGTTTCCAAGCCTCCAGAAAAAAGAAGTACATCCTGAACAGAGACTGCTGAAATGTGAACATTAAGGGCTAGTCTGTGGAGTTCTCCAATGGTGATGTGGAATGTGTTATCGCAAACTGGAGGAAAGTCCATTCCGTGAGAGAGTGGCAAAGAACTTTGCTGGATCATGCTGTGTTAAATCCTAGTGTTAAATCCTCCTCTACCTTCAAACATCTACTCAAGATTGCTCTTGCTAGGAAGCCACCTTTGACCACAGTCTGATAGGACAGCCCATTCTCTATGTTAGCATTTACCACATTGTAATATATTGTAATATATTAGTAACTGACTTGCATGCTCCATTTCTGCTAAATTGTAAGCTCAAAAATCAAAGTTGGGAATACATATAAAGATAATTTTTTAAAGACCATGAGCTCAACATATTTGCAGTGATGGAAGTAAAAATTAAAGAAGATCACGTCTTTATCCATTCATTTGCTGAAGGACATCTCAACTCCTTCCACAGTTTGTCTATTATGGACATTGCTGGTATGACCACTGGAGTGCATGTGCCCCTTCTTTTCACTACATCTGTATCTTTGAGATAAACACCTAGTAGTGCAATTGCTGGGTCATAGGGTAATTCTATTTTTAAGGTCTTGAGGAAACTCCATACTGTTTTCATAAGGAACAGTGTGGAGGTCCACAGGGGAAGGGAGGGAAAGTGAATTGGAAGAAATCAGGAGAGGAAGATAAACCACTAGAGACTCTGGACTCCAGGAAACAAAGTGAGGGTTACAGAAGGGAGGGGGGAATGGGGTCATCAGGTGATGGGTATTAAGGAGGGCACATGTTATGATGAGCACTGGGTATCTTACATAACTAATGAATTGTTGAACACTACATCAAAAACTAGTGTTGTACTAGATGTTGGCTAATTGAACATACTAAAAATTAAAGAGGAAAAAATATGTAATTGCTCTCTCCTTCTCAAAACAATTATACAGGTTGAAAGTAGTCTAACTGGACACGTTTGATGCAGATAAATGAGTCTATTTCAGTACCAGGTTCTTACCTAGATCATGGGATTTAATAAATCTGTTTTGTTTTTTGTTTTGTTTTTTCTCAGTAAGTTCAAGCTAAGTGTGTTTACTTATGGGCTAACTCTTTCTTTAAAAATGCATATTGAGGGCGCCTGAGTGGCTCAGTTGTTAGGCTTCTGCCTTCAGCTCAGGTCATGATTCCAGCGTCCTGGGGTCTAGTCCCATATAGGGCTCTCTGCTCAGCAGGAAGCCCATTTCTCCCTCTTCCACTCCCCCTGCTTGTGCTCCCTCTTTTGCTCTGTCAAATAAATGAATAAAATCTTAAAAATAAAATAAAAATGTATATTGATACCTCAATAATCATAATGAGTTCTACAAAAAGATAGAACTCTAGATGCCTCTTTAATTGAAAGTAGAAGGAACTAGATAACCTTGAAGCTGGAAAAGGAATAACAATAACATAGCTACAAATGAATTAAGACCCAACATATATAGGATTAGTTAGATTTCATTTCTAAAGCTTTAGAAAACTGACACCACTTAACAAATGGTTCTTAATTTTGTGAACTTTATCAACTAGGTTGGGAAAGTACTATTTTTCACATTCCCCCACATAAGGATGTTCTGAGAAAAGAACATTGGCTCCTGGGTTAAAGGATGACTGAATGACAACTTACCTTAGAAGGTAGACAGTGAATTGCTCTGGAAAGACTTAAAGTGTCCTTACCCTTGGAGCCGTGGGTTTATATTCCAGGGCGATGGAGGAAAGCTAAAAATAGGTCCTATGGAGAAGGTTACAGGCTTTATTTGTAATCCATAGTAAAGATCTCTCTTTTACTCTCCTAAGGTGCAGAGGCACAGATGAGCCAGCCACCAACTTTCAGGTTCTTCCCCTATGGTTCAACTCCTCTACATGCAAGGGATACAAAGCCCTCATGTTGCTTCATGGATATTTGGAGTAACTAATAAGATTGCTTTGTGAGGGACATCTGGGTGGCTCAGTGGGTTAAAGCCTCTGCCGTCAGCTCAGGTCATGATCTCAGGGTCCTGGGATCAAGTCCCGCATCGGGCTCTCTGCTCAGTGGCGAGCCTGCTTCCACCTCTCACTCTATCTGCCTGCCTCTCTGCCTACTTGTGATCTCTGCCTGTCAAATAAATAAATAAAATCTTAAAAAAAAAAAAAAGATTGCTTTGTGAGCTCTTTTCTCTCCTAAAGAATTCTGGGCTCCTGTGCACTAATTTCTTAGCTTGCAAGCAGAAGAACAAGTTTGACCTTTCAAAGCTGTGAAAGATGGATCTTTTACAAATGGCTTGAGCATTTTCAGTTACCAAGTATTTACTATGCTATCTACTGGGACATATGCTAGGAAATAAAGATGAATAGGATACAGCTTGGTCTTGAGTTGGCCAAGCTCTAGCAAGGGAAACACAGATGCAAAGAGCTAAGGGTATCACAATAGTGTGTCTCTATTAGAGAAATATACAAAATGCCCTGAGGGCTTTAAATAATTGGTAAGAATATATTTTTGAGAAGTAGTTGAAGTTAAAGCAGGACATAGAGGACATACAACAAATACCATAAAGAATTATCTTCTGGTTAAGAAGTTGAATCGATATAACTTTTTTCCACATGTTCTAATAATCTGTGATTAAATGACTCAACGCAAAAGCAAAGAATTATGGCGTGCTTGTTAATGGGGCTAGTGAAAGCTAACTGATCCATCAAATACCCATGCAGCACAATCATGTGTTTGTGATAAAACAATATGGTTAGACAAGATTTTCCTCTGCCAAAAAACTTATTGGCTCCTGCTCTTACTGGCCCATCAAAGCAACTAGGATTATGGTTAGCAAACACTATTACAAGATTCACTACAGTGTAATACCATGGCTTACTTAGCTGTCTTGTTCCACACTGGACTCCAAACTTTTTGAGGACATGAGTAGATTACTTAGCACCAGGAAAGCTGATGGAAATGTTAAACACATGGTTAGCTGTAATTGATACAACTAATTGTTCCCCATATTCATTTTCCTTTTTACATACTAATATTACATATTAATACATTTACAGATATTTTTAACTGGCCACATGGCTTCTTAGCTCAATCCCTTTTTTCATAGTTAATTGAATCTATATCATTAAGCTTTCATCATAGGTTGTGAGTAGAGATCATGGCTAAAATTTCTGAATATTACACTTAACATGAGTGGGAATACATTTCCTTCTTTCACCTATATGCTGAGTACAGATGCAACCAAACATCTCCTTAACATGTGTAAGGACTAAAGAGTACAAAAGGAGATCTGCATACATGTAAAAGTATTTAGGAGACATATCACGATAAGTTATATAAAGTATACTGTAGCCTTCTCACTTGAAAATTTTACCTTCCTGACCTCCTCTAAGTCCAGGTTTAAATCTAGAATTTCCACTCATCTACATTCTGTGTCACAACTGGGAATACCTGAAAACATGGCACCTAGCCCAAGGTCCAGGATGAATTAGTCTATTATTCCTGCCTCATGTACTATCCTGCACAGTGAGATTAGCTGCAGACACCCACAGATACCCCGACCACATGCACAAGCCCCATGTATAATCCCCAACCCAATGGTCATTCCTTAGGTTAATGCATATCCACACTGGTGTCATGTTTACCTTCAGAACAACAGTCTTGGTCCTATCGGCAAGACATTTTTATAAGGAAATTCTGAGTTCCCAGGTACTTTGACTACAGTCCAAAAAGAGGAGCACAGATTTCAGGTACACATATACCCTTGTTCTTGGACTCACCACCACATGCCAAGAAGCATAGAGTAATGAGCAGGACCCTCCTGCAGCATGGAAGACAAGGAAGCCGTCCCTCCTGCCCAGCTCTAAGGGCGGTACTAAATATAGAGGTCATGAGTGAGCTTCCACCATTCATATAAGGACAGTACATTCATATAAGGGCAGCTACACAGTCCAATATAGCAGACACTACTCCAAACTGAGTGGCTAATCCAAACGGACATGAATTGCAAGTATAAAATACAAAAGCAGCAATGTCCACAATAGCCAAACTATGGAAAGAACCTAGATGTCCATCAACAGATGAATGGATCAAGAAGATGTGGTATATATACACAATGGAATACTATG
>NC_081571.1:49097043-49184547 GCF_022355385.1 Mustela nigripes
AAAAAAAAAAAAAAAAAAAAAAAAAAAAAAAAAAAAAAAAAGATTCATTATGTTTAGTGAAGAGATTGAAACAGTTGATCACATCAGGTACCTTGGTTGGGTGTCTAGAGGCATCCTCCAAATTTAAGAACTAAATTTTGTTCAACATTTTCAAACCTCTTAAATATTCAGTATCATTTATAGTTTATCTGAACAATAAAATCTAAACAATTAAACAAACTCTCTGATTTTCTTTTTGAACTGAACATGCTTATCTTACATGTTTGCAGTAGCCCAAGGGATAGTTAGAAATTCACACGTTTTTAATATTAGTACAATTTTTCTATTCAGCAACCTTTTTAAAAGTCCTAGTTTATGTAAGTGTAAAGGGGAGTTTTATATCCCTATCTACAAAGTTTAATAGTCTTTAAAACTTTCCAGTATAAAATTTGGTATAAAAAATTGGAAGTTTTAAGAAAGTTACCTTTTTAAAATCAATTTAATCCATACCAATTGCAAAGGGAATGATGTAAGTGCATCTATTTACATAGACTATTCCAGTGCTCAAGTATTAGAAAATAATATGCTGTGTTCAAATGCTACTTCAGAACTTCTGTTTAAAAATTTAAAATCTTTTTCAAATACTGTTTTTAAAGAAATATTATAAAAACTGCTAAAGTAAATCCCCCCAAAATATTTTGTAAATTCAATGAATTTTTGAAACCCCATGAATTTAAAATAAAAATAGCAAAACAGAGTAGCTCTAAAATTACACTGTGGTAATTTAGGAATAAGGGTAACATTTTCAGAATAGTATTGTTAATTGTTAGTATTGATGGCTCTTGCTTAAAACCTACCTCCAAATAAGTTACCTAATACCTTCCTATAATATACATTTTACTTGTGATACAAGATGTACATCCATGCTAAAGCAAGTGAATCCAAGCACCTAAGTTTATAAATTAGAGTATATTAGAATTGAATAATAGAAAATTACAACTCTCTAACCCATACCCAACCATGTCGATCCTTGCTGTTAAACATTTCCTGTTGCTGCTTCACAATGTCCTTACAGAAACTTCCATGTGAAATATTTTCTGCTTCTTTAGGAGGTCTGACTACTATGGCATGAAACTCTGATGATACATTGCGTTAGTCCTTTGCATGTATCTCCATTAATATATTTGTACTATTCATCTGAAAAATAATAAAGACCTTCTTTAAAAAGAATGCCTGTTGGCACCGAATAGAACAACAAACAAAATCTCTCCTCACATGGATCATACAATTAAGGGTATTCTAATACTTTTTATGTATCTGTTTATCCCACTGTGGGCTGAGCTGTTATCTTGTTTATTGAAATGTTACTTCTGATTCATACATTAGTATGTAGTCTCAACTGGTACAACGAAGAACACCAAGAATGCAGCGCTTAAAAAAGACAGTTTATTTCTCAGTTAAGTAACAGTGAAAAGGAAATGGGAAATTCTCAGTGAGTAGATTTTTTGCTTACAAAATTGTCCGGAGAGCTGAGTTCTATTAATATTGTCACTATACCATTCTCTAGAGCAGTATTGTGCAACAGAAATAGAAGGCCAACCAAAACAAAAATTTAAACAAAAAAATTCTAATCCTGTTAAAAGATAAAATTAATTTTAATGTATGTTTTCTAATATATTTCAGATCTCTAACATATTTAGATCAATTCTTGAAATATTTTACCTTTTTTTATACTTTATATCAAAAGTAGGTTTGTATTTTATTTATTTATTTTTTTTTTTTAATTTTTTATTTTTTATAAACATATATTTTATCCCCAGGGGTACAGGTCTGTGAATCACCAGGTTTACACACTTCACAGCACTCACCAAATCACATACCCTCCCCAATGTCCATAATCCCACCCCCTTCTCCCAAACCCCCTCCCCCCGGCAACCCTCAGTTTGTTTTGTGAGATTAAGAGTCACTTATGGTTTGTCTCCCTCCCAATCCCATCTTGTTTCATTTATTCTTCTACCCACTTAAGCCTCCATGTTGCATCACCACTTCCTCATATCAGGGAGATCATATGATAGTTGTCTTTCTCTGCTTGACTTATTTCGCTAAGCATGATACGCTCTAGTTCCATCCACGTTGTTGCAAATGGCAAGATTTCATTTCTTTTGATGGCTGCATAGTATTCCAATAGTTACCCTGAATGTGAATGGGCTAAATGCCCCTGTCAAAAGACACAGGGTATCAGAATGGATAAAAAAACAAAACCCATCTATATGTTGCCTCCAAGAAACACATTTTAAGCCCGAAGACACCTCCAGATTAAAAGTGAGGGGGTGGAAAAGAATTTACCATGCTAATGGACATCAGAAGAAAGCAGGAGTGGCAATCCTTATATCAGATCAATTAGATTTTAAGCCAAAGACTATAATAAGAGATGAGGAAGGACACTATATCATACTCAAAGGGTCTGTCCAACAAGAAGATTTAACAATTTTAAATATCTATGCCCCCAATGTGGGAGCAGCCAACTATATAAACCAATTAATAACAAAATCAAAGAAACACATCAACAATAATACAATGATAGTAGGGGACTTTAACACTCCCCTCACTGAAATGGACAGGTCATCCAAGCAAAAGATCAGCAAGGATATAAAGGCCTTAAATGACACACTGGACCAGATGGACATCACAGATATATTCAGAATATTTCATCCCAAAGCAACAGAATACACATTCTTCTCTAGTGCACATGGAACATTCTCCAGAATAGATCACATCCTCGGTCCTAAATCAGGACTCAACCGGTATCAAAAGATTGGGATCATTCCCTGCATATTTTCAGACCACAATGCTCTAAAGCTAGAACTCAACCACAAAAGGAAGTTTGGAAAGAACCCAAATACATGGAGACTAAACAGTATCCTTCTAAAGAATGAATGGGTCAACCGGGAAATTAAAGAAGAATTGAAAAAAATCATGGAAACAAATGATAATGAAAACACAACGGTTCAAAATCTGTGGGACACAACAAAGGCAGTCCTGAGAGGAAAATATATAGCGGTACAAGCCTTTCTCAAGAAACAAGAAAGGTCTCAGGTACACAACCTAACCCTACACCTAAAGGAGCTGGAGAAAGAACAAGAAAGAAACCCTAAGCCCAGCAGGAGAAGAGAAATCATAAAGATCAGAGCAGAAATCAATGAAATAGAAACCAAAAAAACAATAGAACAAATCAACGAAACTAGGAGCTGGTTCTTTGAAAGAATTAATAAAATTGATAAACCCCTGGCCCGACTTATCAAAAAGAAAAGAGAAAGGACCCAAATAAATAAAATCATGAATGAAAGAGGAGAGATCACAACTAACACCAAAGAAATACAAACTATTATAAGAACATACTATGAGCAACTCTACGGCAATAAATTTGACAATCTGGAAGAAATGGATGCATTCCTAGAAACATATAAACTACCACAACTGAACCAGGAAGAAATAGAAAGCCTGAACAGACCCATAACCAGGAAGGAGATTGAAACAGTCATTAAAAATCTCCAAACAAACAAAAGCCCAGGGCCAGACGGCTTCCCGGGGGAATTCTACCAAACATTTAAAGAAGAACTAATTCCTATTCTCCTGAAACTGTTCCAAAAAATAGAAATGGAAGGAAAACTTCCAAACTCATTTTATGAGGCCAGCATCACCTTGATCCCAAAACCAGACAAGGATCCCACCAAAAAAGAGAGCTATAGACCGATATCCTTGATGAACACAGATGCGAAAATACTCAACAAAATACTAGCCAATAGGATTCAACAGTACATTAAAAGGATTATTCACCACGACCAAGTGGGATTTATTCCAGGGCTGCAAGGTTGGTTCAACATCCGCAAATCAGTCAATGTGATACAACACATCAATAAAAGTAAGAACAAGAACCATATGATACTCTCAATAGATGCTGAAAAAGCATTTGACAAAGTACAACATCCCTTCCTGATCAAAACTCTTCAAAGTGTAGGGATAGAGGGCACATACCTCAATATCATCAAAGCCATCTATGAAAAACCCACCGCAAATATCATTCTCAATGGAGAAAAACTGAAAGCTTTTCCGCTAAGGTCAGGAACACGGCAGGGATGTCCATTATCACCACTGCTATTCAACATCGTACTAGAGGTCCTAGCCTCAGCAATCAGACAACAAAAGGAAATTAAAGGCATCCAAATCGGCAAAGAAGAAGTCAAATTATCACTCTTCGCAGATGATATGATACTATATGTGGAAAACCCAAAAGACTGCACTCCAAAACTGCTAGAACTTATACAGGAATTCAGTAAAGTGTCAGGATATAAAATAAATGCACAGAAATCAGTTGCATTTCTCTACACCAACAGCAAGACAGAAGAAAGAGATATTAAGGAGTCAATCCCATTTACAATTGCATCCAAAACCATAAGATACCTAGGAATAAACCTAACCAAAGAGACACAGAATCTATACTCAGAAAACTATAAAGTACTCATGAAAGAAATTGAGGAAGACACAAAGAAATGGGAAAATGTTCCATGCTCCTGGATTGGAAGAATAAATATTGTGAAAATGTCTATGCTACCTAAAGCAATCTACACATTTAATGCAATTCCTATCAAAGTACCATCCATCTTTTTCAAAGAAATGGAACAAATAATTCTAAAATTTATATGGAACCAGAAAAGACCTCGAATAGCCAAAGGGATATTGAAAAAGAAAGCCAACGTTGGTGGCATCACAATTCCGGACTTCAAGCTCTATTACAAAGCTGTCATCATCAAGACAGCATGGTACTGGCACAAAAACAGACACATAGATCAATGGAACAGAATAGAGAGCCCAGAAATAGACCCTCAAATCTACGGTCAACTAATCTTCGACAAAGCAGGAAAGAATGTCCAATGGAAAAAAGACAGCCTTTTCAATAAATGGTGCTGGGAAAATTGGACAGCCACATGCAGAAAAATGAAATTGGACCATTTCCTTACACCACACACAAAAATAGACTCAAAATGGATGAAGGACCTCAATGTACGAAAGGAATCCATCAAAATCCTTGAGGAGAACACGGGCAGCAACCTCTTCGACCTCTGCCGCAGCAACATCTTCCTAGGAACAACGCAAAAGGCAAGGGAAGCAAGGGAAAAAATGAACTACTGGGATTTCATCAAGATCAAAAGCTTTTGCACAGCAAAGGAAACAGTTAACAAAATCAAAAGACAACTGACAGAATGGGAGAAGATATTTGCAAACGACATATCAGATAAAGGACTAGTGTCCAGAATCTATAAAGAACTTAGCAAACTCAACACACAAAGAACAAATAATCCAATCAAGAAATGGGCAGAAGACATGAACAGACATTTCTGCAAAGAAGACATCCAGATGGCGAACAGACACATGAAAAAGTGCTCCATATCACTCGGCATCAGGGAAATACAAATCAAAACCACAATGAGATATCACCTCACACCAGTCAGAATGGCTAAAATCAACAAGTCAGGAAATGACAGATGCTGGCGAGGATGCGGAGAAAGGGGAACCCTCCTACACTGTTGGTGGGAATGCAAGCTGGTGCAGCCACTCTGGAAAACAGCATGGAGGTTCCTCAAAATGTTGAAAATAGAACTGCCCTATGACCCAGCAATTGCACTATTGGGTATTTACCCTAAAGATACAAATGTAGTGATCCAAAGGGACACATGCACCCGAATGTTTATAGCAGCAATGTCCACAATAGCCAAACTATGGAAAGAACCTAGATGTCCATCAACAGATGAATGGATCAAGAAGATGTGGTATACATAATGAATCTTTTTAAAAGTGCAGTGAAACCTGACCCCATAACTATCTGTTACAGTCTTAAAGAAACCTATCCCTGGAGAACTATGAATGACATTATGAGAGATAATGAACCAATAGTCTGAATATGTACTGGAAAATGAGCAAACTCAACAGAAGTAAAAAGAGAAAAAACAGATACCACAGCTCTTAAAAGACTGTTAGTCAAAAGTGAAAACTATAGTTTTTAAAAAGGACTATGGTTTCATTTTTATCACAAGTGATAAATGTACGATTTCTTAAAATTGCCTTTTAAAATTTTCTATAATGTTTCAGTTCAAAAAAAAAAATTACCATGTCATAGCAGTTATGGATTTATAATTATCACTATTTAGGTAAGTGGCAAGATGCTATTTAAACCAATGTTATCTTTGACTAAGATTATTTTTTATTGTCTTCAATCCTGAAAAATGCTCCCATGCAATATTCTTCTTCTCTATCCCTCTCTCTATAGGACTGTGCTAGCATTAAGAGGCAGAAGAAAGTCTTGAATAAAATTATCACTCAAGAGTAATAATCCTTGATTCCTAAAATAGCATTGTAAATTTTACCAATTCTAGATGCATTTTTAATTTCATGAACTCTTGGGAAATTCCATGGGAACTATATAGGAGCTCATTATCTAAATCTGATTTAAAAACTATTTCTAAAATCAAATGTCTAAACAGAAGCCAAAAATTATTCACACACCCTGAAGAAAAAAATAAAAATTAAATCTAAGGTGACTTCAATGTGAGCCAAATGGCATAATGAACCTATAAAATGTTTAGTGAAATGCAGTCAGGCTTGTAGATATGTTTACCAAAAAGGAATGTTCTGCTTTCATATTTATTATGATCTTTCACTGATTTAAAACTCCTATATACTGAAACTCCATAAACATCTTTAATATACATAAACTGCAGCATAAAAAACTAATATAAGAAAGGATTAAAACAACAACAACAGTAGTTTATTGTGCCACCCTTAGCAATTAGGAAAGAGAAAGAGGCTACTGAGTCTAAGAAATATTTAATAAAAATATTATCAATATATATTTCCTTAAGAGCAGTGGGATTCATAAAAGCCATCTACCTTCATTTCACTGTTTGAAATCAATGAACTGGATCTTCTGAGTAAAATTTCAATAACATATTTAAAAGCCAAATAGGCATCATTTTTTACTTCTATTAAGTTGAAAGGAAAAAGGAAGGTCTAGTTTACTTACAGGGAGTTTGTTCTAAGTGAGATTTTACTTTTCAGACTGTTGGGCTAATGATTAACGTCACATACCGTACATCTTCGTCTAGAAACTGTGGTGTCTATTAAATGTAATTACCTTTCCCCATGGCTTTAAATTGACGGCAGATTCAAAATGAAGGTGGCTTCTATTAAATTTAATTACTTCCCCCTGAAGCTTACTTGGCAAAACTGTGACTAGTAATGAAAGTGGATTCTATAAAAAAGCTGCATGGTCAAGGTGTGGCTATTAAATTAGCAATGTTATTAATAAAAAAAAAAAAGTAAAAATACTTGCAATGGGATATTTTATCATCCACGTATATTTTTGTGATAGTGTGACTGGTACATTAAGTTCTTGGTTTTCTATTCATTTCAACTTTCAACCAATGAATTACATATTGATTATCATGATAATTAAAATGACAATTTTCAAAAAGTTCATCTAATGTCTCCATGTACACAAAATAGGGACCCTTTCATCATTTTAATTCAATTGACATTTTAAATCAACATGATGCAATGAAAGGAAAAGAATTAGAAAAACAAATTCTGTTCTTATTAACTATATAATTAGGTCCTTCTTCCTGAGCTGGTTACCTAATCTGAAAGACAGAACTAACAATATGTCTTCCCTACCTAAGATAAATATTAAGAAAATTGGAGGGGAAAGTGTTGACTTGTAAATCTCTTTTGTTGTTGTTGTTTAGATTTTATTTATTTGAGAGAGAGAGAGAGAGAGAGAAAGCCCGCGCACACACAAGTAGGGGAAGCAGCAGAGGAAGAAGAAGCAGGCTCCATCCCAGGACCCGGGGACCATGACCTGAGCTGAAGGCAGATGCTCAACCGACTGAGCCACCCAGAAACCCCTCTTGTCTTTTTTAACAGGCCATCTATTTTGGATTAGTTTAAATTGGATTAATACTCAGAAAAACAGTAATGTATCAATTCATCATACATTCATTCATCATTCCACATCCACTTCACCGTTTATCAATGCACCAGCCATGTATTAGAAATATAAATACATAGTATCTACAGGATTCCAGAATCAAGTGAGCATAAAAACAAAGTCAATAAATACTTTGTCACATGGGAAGAACCTGTGATGCCCCCAGAGCAACTCTCCTGACAGATGGGGAACATTCACATCCCTTGCCTCATCATTTGTTAAGAATGCCATGTAGTAGCTCGAGTATCTACCTGCTCGCCCACGACCACAGGCACGAGGCTTGCTCAGGCGGGAAACAGACACCAGTTTGCAGAGTGCCTCCACTTCAGAAGATGGGGGTCAAGCTCCCTGGGTGACCTCTTGAGAAAAAAAATTGCACTATTCTTGAGGAAGGAAGATTATAACTTCCACACTTCTCCCTGGGTGTGGAGGCACGCTCTCAGCCTCAGAGAGTGGTTAACAGTTCTCTCAAGGAAATACGGTTTTCTCATGAGCCCACTTGTGTCATAATGATAAACTTTCTATGAGGTTAGGATACTTTTACATTTTCCTATGTTATTTACAGCCTAGTCATGAACCAGTTCTCAGATATTTCCTTGGTAGGTTCTGAATCGGTTTCTTTCTCACACTTATTTTGGCACCAGTTTTCTGCTATAGTCACATAACAATTTTCTTTTCAATATTCTTTTAAAACAGAATAGTGATGAACACCGAAAACTGTGGGAACAAAAACATGACAAAATAACATGGGCTAGTGAGGGGATCGTGGCTGCTTCCTAGGAATCGAGTCTGAGGGAAAGTGAAAAATAAGTAATGCATGTGTCTGCCAAGTGAAAAGCGTCAGGAAGAGCAGGTTAAACAAAAGGAATGGTACAGGTAAAGACACAGAGAGGTACAAAGGAGCATCCTTTATTTGGAGAAACTGGCTAGGGCACAGCAAGAAATGTTGTGTGGTGAAAGATAGGCAAATAGGCCAATTTTGCAATTGAAATTTGGTATGATGGAGAGATTTTCCCACCCAACACCCTCAGATTTGCTCCAGTAAATATTCCTCTATACCAACAAAATTTTCAAAATTAAATGACATTTTGAGGACACGGCTTTCATCCTTTTATGTACAGTATTATACCCAATGAGCTTGCTTTTATGGTTAATAATAAAGTTAATATGCTGGAAATTCTATATTAGTATGTATTCTCTGAGCACAGTAGGATTTCTGTCTTGTTTACTATTGTACCTTTAAAATTTATAGGAAATATTTTAAATATAGTATTAAATAGTTGCACTATGTTTATTAATAGATTACTGGATAATGTGGATGAAATATGTTAAGTATTGAAAGCATAAATTTCACAGAACTCTAACAGATACCTGTGCAAGTTTCCTCTGTAACAAGTCACCAGGAATGCAATTTTGCATTTTGCAATTGTATGTATCAAATCAGCACACTACAGATCTTAAACTGGCACAGAAGTTATATGCCAGTTATATCTCAATAAAGCAGTAAATTAAAAAAAAAAAAAAGACTTATACAAATCACCATGAACTAAGTGGCTTAAAACCTTACCAATTTATATTATCTGACAGTTCTGGAGGTCAGTTCATCTCAGGTATCACTGGCCAAATTCAGTATGGACAGGTATGCTTTTCTTTTTCTGGAGGCTATAGGAGAGATTCCATTTTCTCTCCTTTTCCAGCTTCCAGCAAACAACTGCATTTCTTGGAAGGACGAGAGCTTCCTCCATCTTCAAAGCCAACACTGCAGCTCTCTGACTATGCTTCCGCGGTCAGGACTCCCTCTGGTTCTCTTCTGCCTCCCTCATCTACTTTTAAGAATGCTTGTGATGACACTGGGCCTACCCAAGTAACCCAGGCTACTCTACTGGACAGTCAACTGATTAACAAAACTAATAGTGTGTTACCTTAATTCCCCTTTGCCATGGAACCTAACAAGTTTTAGTTTGCAATTTCCAGGTTCAGAGGTTGCAGGGAATTGAATCTAGACATTTTGCGGGACCCATTATTCTATCTACCACAATCCAAAATGCTGAAAACATCTGATTGATATGCAATTTGATCCCTAGGTCTATGAGTAGGAAAAGCAACTGGAAGCCTCATACCAAGGATAGAGAACCCTCCCAATGCCTGAGTCTAGCTCACGGGTCAGTCAGAGGTCATGTCTTTTGGATGACCTTTCCCTGACAAGTGTATGTTATTAATGACTAACAGTCCTGCTTTGATTCCTAATATCCGTACTCAAAGAAAAAAATTACCAGTTTCTTGTTAGATAATTTTGGAACCACAATAAAGGTAATATTAAAATGTAATCCTTCAATTTTAAGGGTCCACTAATCCATATCTATCAGTGAATGAAGACATTATTTTTTTTAAGCAGAGAAATACCCTGTTTTACCACAACACGGAGAACAGAGAGATAAAATTTAAAAAACAGAGAAGGAACTTCAAAACAGATGCTTCTTAAACCTCAACTAAAGAGTAAAATTCAGTTTCAGAAGTTATTTTGAGGTGATTAATGCATGTTAAATGCAGTTGTCTGTGGTTAACAGGAACTCAACTAGCTTGTTACATTCTATACTTGGAAAAACCTTTGTGTAAAACAAGTGAGGTGAGTCAATTTAATTAGGCAAATTGAATCTAATTTAACAATCTGAAAAACTTCTAAATTTAAATCATTATAAAGAAATTGAAAATGCTCCTTAAAAAAGGATTAGGTGAAAAGATAAAACATGCATCGATTAAGATTAAAAAGCACAATTTTTTTGCTCTCAGTGTTAACACAGTTTGCTGTATTCTGTGCTTTGGATTTCCATTAGATTAAAACTCTGGCTTAAAAAAATAAATCCTGGCTTTAGGTTTTGATATGTAACTTGAGAGATCAGATATTTCATATTACTTTCCACAGTGAAAGAAGTAGCATTCTGAGAAAGTAGTAAAAAGATAGGTAAAAATAAGTAAAATTCACTGTTAAATTGACACCTCCCAAAACAAACAAAAACCAAAACCAGGAAGGTCAATTTCCAGCCCCCAAATTGGGAAAACCAGAACCCCAAAATCAGATGAGAACAAAATCCAATTTTTCTCTCTCGAAGATTCCCCCTGACGGTAACTATTAAATGCTGGAGACCCTGAGCTTCTGTTTTAAAGACTATTTTAAATATTGCAGAGACTAGGAAATAAATCCCTAGGCCCACATTACTTGGAAACTCTAATAGGATAAATCTGTGTAAAACCAGGACCTCGCAGTATATACTCTGAATAACAATAAATGAGAGATAAAAACTATTTTACTGAAAATAACAGGAAAAAACATGTCATTTTCAATTCTGGAATAAGGTCAAAAGGGACAAATCTTTGGAAAATCTGTAACCACAAGGTGGTTTCATTTTCATACAGATTTGTCTTAGTAAATTATAGTACACAGTCTAAAACCTTGAGAGACAATTTTTAAAAAGTATCTGGTAGAAGCAAACATGTATCCTTTTTGGGAAATCTAACTTCAGCTCAAGTTTCCAAAAATACTGAGCAGTTCACAGTCAAATATCACAACAGGTGAACAAAAACAAGGCTCTCTGTGTTGAAGGCAGCAAAACCAGACAAAATTTCCAAGAACAATTTTGAAATAATTAAGCAGAAAATAAAATTGTATATACATAATTCTATGTATGTAGTTTATATGTAACATATATGTATTTGTTGAAATAAATACAAGCAAGGCTTGAAAGAAAAATTAGCTTATTTAAAAACCTATTCAACAAACTCAAAAATGAAAAAACTTAAAACTGAAATGTATTTATTTTTTTAAAGATTTTATTTATTATTTGACAGAGAGAGAGAGAGAACACAAGCAGGGGGAGCAGGAGAAGGAGAAGCAGGATCCCTGCTGAGCAGGGAGCCCACCACTGGACTTGATCCCAGGATTCCAAGATCATGACCTGAGCTGAAGGTAGACGCTCAACTGACTGAGCCACCCAGGTGCCCCTAAAACTGAAATTTAAAACTCAAGGTCTGCATTAGCAGATTAATCACACCTATGGTGAATGCTAGAAACCTGGAGGAACAACTGAAATACATAACACAAAGACACAGTAAAAGACAATAATGTAAGTCTACAAATTAGTTTGTTAGAACCAGCTCTGATCAGCTTACAATAGCTGTTTGGGCATTATCTCTTTCCAAGTCTGTTTATGAACACCACCTTTGGTAGCTCAAAACTGACCATGATGGGAATTTTCACACTGTGGAAATTTGAAAATGCTATAATTAGGTCTTTTTATTTTGAAAAATCAATGTTATATCTTTACCAGCATATCACTAGATCCATATAAAACCCCAAAGCATCTAATAAAATAGTGACGGTAGCAGGATCTAGAAATAATGGGGTGATCAGTTTCAAAACTCTTAAAAGATATCAACTAAGTAAGCCTAAAAACATAGAGATATTAATTATAAACTTGAAATATTATATTCAGTAAAAATATCCTTAAAAATGAAGGTTAAAGGGGCGCCTGGGTTAAAGCCTCTGCCTTTGGCTCAGGTCATGATCCCAGGGTCCTGGGATTGAGCCCCGCATCGGGCACCCTGCTCAAGGGGAAGCCTGCTTCCCCCTCTCTCTCTTCCTGCCTCTCTGCCTACTTGTGATCTCTGTCTGTCAAATAAATAAACAAAATCTTAAAAAAAAGAAAGAAAGAAAGAAAAGAAAGAAGGTTAAAGATAAAATCACCCAGGAGAAAACGAATTAGTAAGAGAATAAGGAAAAGTCCAAAGCAGGCTAAATTAAAGCAGAAAGAAAACAACCCCAATTGAAATTTCACATATGTAAACAAAAAATGGTCTTCTATAAAGGTGATAAATGGATCCTTTTGGTAAATCTATTTAACTACTCTTTACTTATGTAATAATGTCCACCTATTCCCAAGGGTAAAACTGACACATATCTCCAATGACCTCCAATCAATGAAGGTGATTTGGGTTTTTTCTTTTCTCTTTCAGCTACTGAGCTATTTTGTAAAGGGTCTCCAATTCAACCTCCCATCTAGATCAGGCAGTAGGCTAAAATCAACAAAGATGTATCCAACCCATCATTTTCTCTTTGGGTTAAGACATCAATCCTAATTGGTATCCTCAATCAAATCAAAAATTTTGTTAGATGAGCACTGGATTGCAGTTTTGGTAGTCAGTCATTAGTTTATCTTTGATTCTAAGACATGACCATTCTTTGCTTCCTCTGCCTGAGAAGGCAGTAGGAGACTCAGTTCTGTCCATCCAAAGTTTTTAGTTCAGCTCTTTGTCATTCAGCATTATAGACTCAGACTTCAGCAAACATCCTGATATATAGAAATGCCACACAGTTCAGGCCCATCCAGTCACCAACTTTTCACTGTAACCCAGAGAATACAAAAATCTCTGATTTCCTGTTCCTCCACAACAGCCTTCTGCTAGAGATCAAGCCTAGATTCTTGGCCCCCAGGTATGCCCACAATAGGAAGTGACCCCAGAGGAAATATGGCTGCGAGTCATCAGAATTCATTCAACTCTCCTTCTAGGGATTTAATTGTAAAAAACTCCACCCACCCCAGCCCCACCCCTCACCATAGATCTCTATTCTTTTTTTTTTTTTTTTAATAAAGATTTTTACTTATTTATTTGGCAGACAGAGATCACAAGCAGGCAGAGAGGCAGGCGGAGGGGTGGGAGGGGGAGAGGCTCCCCGCCAAGCAGAGAGCCTGACATGGGGCCCAATCCCAGGACCTCGAGACCATGACCCGAGCTGAAGGCAGAGGCTCAACCCACTGAGCCAACCAGGCACCCCTAGATCTCTATTCTTTAAAGACTGGTGAACTTTGTAAGATTTTGCTCTATTTTTCAGAAGCTTTCTACTAAACACTTTAACCTTCTGCAGAATACAGAAAATGTCTTGTGGAGCAAAGACCATACTTTTGATGACACTCAGGTTTCTGGTTTCTCACTCTAGCCCCATGCGATTGTTAAAAAATTTTGTTGGTTTCTCTTTCCCCTACAGAAATTCAGGCTGGGCCAGCGAAGATAAATTTTTCTCTCAGGACAGAAGAGGCAACTATGATCACACTTTGGAATGAAATCTCCACTCTCCGCAATGTCATTCCATCTAGTCTTCATTGTCTCATATCACTGTGATGCTTGTAAAATTTGTGTGATTAATAATGGTCTTTTTAATTGTTTAGAGCAAGAATGCTTGGGGCTGCCATAATAGTACCGTAAATAATCAGGAAGCAAAAGTACATTTAATTATTATCACTATTCTTTAGAATGTACATATACATTATATATACACTTATTTTTAAAATATCACAACAAACAAGGGAACAGATGAGTCTGTGAATTATCCAAGTCCCTAAAAACAAACAGTAAACAAACCACAACACGAAACAGCTAGTTAGTAAAGCAAAGCTGAGGCTACTGTTTCCTGGAATAAAGGAAGATGCTACCTTAGGGCTTGAGTGCCTTTTTGGAAGTGGGTAGTATGAAAATGAATAAAGGGAAACCTCTTTAAAAATGAAAGATAGCCCTGAAGTAGGCTCTCTCACACACATACACGTACCATTCATTACTGCCTGCTTAATTAGCAAAGAGAAGGAAAACCACTCCTTAGCCCATAAGGCACTAGCTACGCCTCACAACCAGTGGGAAACCTCAACAACCTCAAACTGGTTCTTCTCCAGTAAATTTTTTGTTCAAAACAGTCCTCCTCAATTTCTCCTGAAACTGAATGCAAGCAAACATTCCCTTTGTTTCTTTGGACTTGCCTATGCTTTGCCATTGTTTGCCTGTCCCATATTGCAATTCCTCTGTTGCAAAGTCAGTTGTCAAATAACTTGCTATTTTGTCTTCTTGGTCAGTGGGAGACAAGAGCAGGGTGTCTGGGGCTCTGATTATAAGGCAGGTCTTTTTATGCAGGGGTTTGATCAAGAATGAGAAATCTTTTCTAGATAATGTGGATACTGATGCATGGTAAGGGCATTTTGAGTAACCATTTAGAGAACTCTTGAAAAGTACAGTCTTTTGAACTCCTTTGAATAATCTACTGTTATGGGAAGGGTCCTTGAAGAAGACTAGTGGTATTATCAGATAAACAGATTCTTAGGAAGTTCCTGAAACAAGTAATAAAGATTATCTGTAACTTTATATTTTTATTCATGTTTCCTGTCAGACTCATATCAATATCATATCAATAATTATATTAATGGAGACAGCTGAATATTAAAGTCATGTAAATGAAGACATTCTCCTAGTACTTAATGTTATTAAATGTGGCTGGTTTCATTTCCCAAGGAAGAGAAACCAGTGGTGACATTCCAAAGAACCACTTTTATATGATAATTACATGAATATGAATTCAGAATTTAGGAATATGTCAATAAGAAAGAGTAATTTTTTTTTTCAAGAACTTTTACAATAGGGGAAAGAGACAATAGCAAAAAGTGTTGAAAGAGCTTTTTGTTATTTATTTTGGTTTGGCATCCTCTCTCTCTCTCTCTCTCTCAAAATTGCATTTGCACTTCTTTATTAAGGATATGCTACATATAATTTTTTACTCACTGAGGGTATCTTCCCTCAGGGAGGGCATGTAAAAAGTGCCGCAGCATTACCAGCGATCATTCTCCCCTCTTTCATGTACAGCAGACTTAGCATCTTGGAATCATTTACACAATCTTCCTTAAAATAATAACAAGAAGTAAACACTGAATTTATAAAATGGTGTCTCTTGAGGAGGGAAGTGGAGAACTTACTGGGAACACGGACTGCATAACTTTGGTAGCTTAATAAGTCTTCCCGTGGTCCAGGATGAGTGTGGCATTGAAGATGAAAAACCCTTTGTTTTTCCTCTGGTTTTAAAGTAAAACTTGCCAAAGATTTGGGTGTGGTTCTCAAAGGCAGAAAACGAAGCATTTAAGGTTTCAAAGTAGCTAATTCCCCCTTAGAATATCTCTGGTTCCGGAGCCACTCTGGAAGATGCTTGCAGTGGGAACAGATGGGAGCTGGACACAAAGAGCTGAAATCTTGAGTCTTTCCCAAAATTAACAATGAGAAGTAAGATCATTCCCCAGAAGAAAGAATTCCTGTAATGTATGTACTGGTATCTGGAGGAAGAAAACTGAATCACAGAGCATCTAATGCTTTAGCTCTAAGAATTAAAACACACAAGGAGTGTAAAAGACAAACTGCAGAAACACATGAAGAAAATGTTAGGCTTTCTACTTATCTTTAATTTTTATTTTAAAAATGATAACTCCTGGGGCGCCTGGGTGGCTCTGTTGGTTAAGCAACTGCCTTCGGCTCAGGTCATGATCCTGGAGTACTGGGATCGAGTCCCACGTCAGGCTCCCTGCTCAGCAGGGCGTCTGCTTCTCCCTCTGACCTCTCTCCTCTCATGCTCTCTCTCTCCCAAATAAATAAGTAAAATATTTTTAAAAAATTATTAAAAAAATGATAACTCCTTTAAGGTATGTGAGTGCATTAACTGACATGGTAAGCTTTCTTAGGTCTTATTTCATGTCTGTTGCATTTATAATGGAAGTTTGAGAGGACAGTAGGATTTCCACAATGAAAGAGCTATCCTCCTAAGTTTGGTGTACTGCTGAACAGTTCTTGTATATTTTCATAATTAAATGGATTTGCTACTTAATCATCCAGTTTTAACTAAACCAACCCATACAAAATGGACAAGTGAGTTAAACAAGGTGTCTACAAAATACGGATTGATGATCGTCTCAGTGATTTAAGTACATGAGGGCAACAAGGTCATGGCGGAGCTGGTAGTTTATTGCTCAAAGCTCTCTTCATCTGCCTCACTTTGAGGCAACACATTTGTGATATAACCATATCTAATAAGTTATTCAAATAATTCAAAGTTATCAGGATTTGAAGTTGAAAAGTAGACTTACACCCATGAGTAGTGATAGCCTTGTCTTAAATGTATATTTTCCCTTGAGATATTAGTTACACTGAGATATCATTAAGCCACTATTATTAGGAAGATAATATTATTACTAAATTGTATCTTCTAAATATATAATACATTACTATAAAAGTTCATAGATCTGCTCTGTACATCAATAAATATAATATAATGGAGAAATGTAATATAAAAGTGTGGATACCACTCCCAAATATTTGGACTCCCTTTATGAGAGCATAAAAGTTCTTATTTCCACACAAACATTTTCAGGCTGCAAATGGATATTAAAATTTCTTATTTGAGAAAGATTCAATGATGAAGGAGGAAGAAAATTCTGGCAGTTTCCAAAGATTAAAAAGTAAAAGAATGTAAGTCCTCAACGTAATTACTTTTTTTTTTAAGATTTTTTTTTAAATTTATTTATTTGACAGACAGAGATCCCAAGTAGGCCAAGAGGCAGGCAGAGAGAAATGGGGTGGGGGGGAGAGAAGGCTCCCTGCTGAGCAGAGAGCCTGACTCGGGGCTGGATCCCAGGACCCTGAGATCATGACCCAGGCCGAAGGCAGAGGCTTTGACCCTCTTTGCCACCCAGGCACCCCTTGAAGTAATTTCTTATGAAGTTATTAATACTATAAGATTAGGTCATTGCAAAATAAAAAATAAATAATAAAAAAATAGGCAAGTGCACCGTTTTGAAATTTAATTCATTTGCAAATCCTCCTCTGGTTGATATAGGTCTATTTTTGCAGTCACACTGTACGGTATTGAGAGGAAGAAAAGGGTGGTCTGATTAAAATCAAGACCATTTAGGTGTAGAAACCTAATTAGCATTTGGAATACAAAGCCATGAGGTTCATGGATGCTCTAAGTCTCTAAGTTAGAGGTATAGACTGGGAGTGAATCAGAGTCCGAGCTTGAGTATTTCCTTTGCATGCTACTAGATTCCAAATGTTTTACAATAGTACCCTCAAAATAACTGACATTAATAACATTACACCCTTACCACCACCAACAACAACAACAATAATAACAATAAAACAGGTATGGGATTTCTAAAGCAAAATTTCTAAAGCAAAACAAAACAAAACAAAAAAACCACCACATAACATATATCAGGTTTAACATATATCAGGTTTAACATATATCAGGTTTTAGAGTACATCAATCTTCATAATGTTCACCAACGGCAGCAGTGCCCAAATTATTCTGCCAAGACCCAAGGGTCTTCAGGAAATTCTTCGGGCACTGTTATAATGGTGGGAGACAGTAAGTTTATTATAATTAACTTGATTTTACTATCTGGTCATTTTTATAAGCAAAATTATCGTTTATATTAGATTCTAATTTTTCCATTATAAATGCTGAAATTAAGGACACTGTTTCTGATAGTGCATAGTAACTTAATTTTTGTAAGTGCTACTTCTCCTATAGATGCTACAAACAATCTCCTTGCAAAAATTTAGTTAATTGGTACAAAAATATCTATTAGGCACAAATTTCTTAAAATTTAGAAACAAAATGAGAACTTAAAGACAATGATATGAAAATGAACAATGAATCCATTTCTAATGAGGTTTTTCAAAAAATATAAGTATCTCAGATGAAAAAATGCCATTTAAATTGCTTATTTTGGGGCACCTGGGTGGCTCAGTGGGTTAAGCCTCTGCCTTGGACTCAGGTCATGATCTCGGGGGTCCTGGGATCAAGCCCCACAGCAGGCTCCCTGCTCAGCAGGGAGCCTACTTAACCCTCTCTCTCTCTGCCTGCCTCTCTGCCTACTTGTGATCTGTCTGTCAAATAAATAAATAAATACTCTTTTTTAAAAATAGCTTTTTATCATAAACTGTACCTTACTAAAACTATATTAATAAGTAAATGTGCCCTCTACTTCATATAGTACTTATCTAAAATATTCTGATTGCCACTCATAAAGAAATTATGAATATTTTATCTTCTATTCTATCTCTATTGATAGAATTTTTGAGTTAAATTCAATTGGACAAGAAAACTAAAAACAAACAAGCAAACAAACAAACCAATGGCCAGTGTTTGAATATATCCTTTAAGTTTACCCAACTTAGGAAAGCATAAAATTCCTTATTTCACACAAATATTTTTTAGGCTGCAAAGGGATATTGAAACTGCTTATTTTAGAAATATTCAACAGCAGTTGAAAAATATTGGCATTTTTCAAAGATAAGATAAGGATCAAATCTTTGAAGCATCCTCTTCTACAGTTGTTAAACGTAACAGAACAGGTGACTCTATCATCCTTAAATTCAGTTCATTTTCAAATATTCAATAAAATGATTTTATATCAATCTTTACATTCTCTTTAAAATTAATATCAGAGAAACTATCTGCTTTTACTAGATTATCTTTTTAAATGGGAGACACAGAAAATCAGTAAATGAGGTTATAGTACTAATTAGCATATTGTCTCCACTACCTATAGTACACTACAAAAAACTGTGGCTTCCATTTTATCACATAGATGAAACAGTTATCTTTCAGGGTTTGAAATTTCTGTGATCTTTATGCTTAATAAGCTCAGTAAAAGGCATTCAAATTACATCACTTTTGTCTTGGAAGTTAAATTGGGAAATATTGCATTCTCTGAGATGATAAACTCCGCAGAAGATAAATTATCATGAGAAATAGTTTTAATTGATTTACCATAATAAAAGTTATGTGACTTTGAAGTGCAAATGACACATTAAAATGAATCTACAGTATGTTGATAATAAAGTGGCTTCTTTGTTAATGGAATTACTGACACTGCAGATGCTTTCAGGAGTGATGTCTTCTACTGTTAATCAAGAGACTTCAATGTAAAAACGAATGTGCTGTTTATTTAAATTCCAGCCCACCTTTCTAACTTCTTGCTTCAGAGTAGTTCAATACTCAGGTTGGAAAAATGGAGATCCTGGTCCTCACAGCCAATATCGTTCTGGCTGTTCCCCTTCTGATTCATCCTGAACATCTTGACTGCAATCCCAGGGTGTCCCTGTGTGTGTAAATCAGAAAGACTGGCAGAAGAGGCCATGATGGAGTTCAGGATTAGATGCTTCTCTAAATATGTAGGTTAGTAAATTTTTTTTTTTTCCATATACAAACCTTAACAGTATATGTCCCAAAAGTGTTAAAATAACTAAGAACTGATTAAGTTATTCTTTCTAGTTTATCTTTTAACTGAGGCAAAAGACCCACAAGGCAAAGCATCCAGTGATGGGAACTGAAACTACCATCTCAAGCAATAATGACCACCCTGAGGTCAGCAAGACCCAATATGACTCACCCCAAGATAATGATCAACCTGACCTTGACTGCTCCCTCCATGGACCCACTGACCTTTGTCCTACATTGTCCTTATATAAACCTAGAAGCATTTTCAGCACTTTGGAAATAGACTTTGGACATAAGTCCACTGATGTTGACCTCACTGAAATATATTCCTTTCTCATTTTGCTACCACTGTCCCTCTGCCTTTGGATTTTGTCAGTGACAAGTGGTGGACTTTGGTTTGCCTGGGACTCTCAGACCCAGGCACTCTTGCACCCTTGAGCCCAGGTTACATTTCATAATCCATGACTCTTCTTCAATTATCTTCTACAAAAAGAAATCCATTTTTATCTTAAGTATCAATAGTTTGAACACTATTCTGGTCTGGTTTATTTGCCAGTCATTGTGTTAATCATATAACTCATCAATTACCAGTATACGATTCTACTTAATCAGAAACAGTATGCAGAAGTAAAGGTTAGAACTCTCAACCTCTGTTTTGTAACTGAACAGAAAATTAATATCTCCTGCTGTCTCATCTTCCAAGACTTGTGATTTGGCTGGAGAGGTGTGGAATGAGATGCAACAGGACTACCGAAATACATTATGGTTGTTTCAATGAAAGGCTCTCTGAGTATTATTGGAACAACACAGAATCTGCAAGATTAAACATTAGTGTACTTACTCCAGGAAATTCTGAAGAAGAATCCTGCAATGATATACAGAAGGTTACTATAAATAGGAATTATAAATGTAACAGCCATAAAATCCAGTAATGATTAAGTAATGATACTTAATACCAATCTCTGACTGATATCCATGTGATCTTATGTCTCCAGATTAACACAAATATTCTTATTTACTAAATTATTTATATGAACCTTAATATAAAGTGTTCACTCACCCTAGATTCTTAAAACTAATAGTGAATTATAAAAAATTTGCTTTAAAGATTCAACTGCGAAAAGAAGAAAAAAATACAAGCTTTGTAAGTAACATTACTTGAGATGAAAATTAGCCTATTCTGTGTATAGATTCTAAGAGAAGCCAGGATAAAAATAATAATGTTTATATGACAACTTTACAATAGCTAGAAAGGGAAAACATTATAAAAGCGTATTATTTTAAAAGTATTATATAAAGACTAAGTAACAGTAATTTTCTTAGAGCCACTTTCAAACCAGTAATATAATTTCTAGAAATACAGTATTTAAAATAAACAAATTTCAAAAGCTAGGCAAAACAAATATTTGATATTTCAATTTGGAATTGTTTCTAAGGATATTATTCTGTCGTTTTTTTTTTTTAATCCTGGCAATCTACTTTTTGATAATTTTATCATCTTGATAGAATTTATTATTTGAAGACTTATTACTTAATCCCAAAAAACACTGAGCTATGTGGTTAAAATTGCAGAGGCAAACATCAGAAGTTTTTGAACGTGCATTCATTTACCAATTTGCACCACTCATGCATTCTTTATCCTTTCAACCTAGAAAGCTTCTATCTGATTTTTTTAGTGGCTGTTTAAACAAAAATAGATGTTTATCTCTTTAAAATTTTGCCAGGAAGCTGTCACTTTCCCATTTACTCAAGCGATGTTGTGACAGAATGTGTCAGCTTCTCACACAAATGAAAAGAGATATAGACCTGTATTTACTTTAGCTGAAAAATAAGTAGTCATCAATTCAGAGAAAAGTGTTTTCCTATCTGAAAAGATGAAGTAAATAGGAGTGGTTGAGAGAAGTAAGTATTTCCTAATACATAAAAGGCAGATGTAAACCACACATACAACGCTGATCCATTTTTGGTTCTCATCCTGGAAGTGGATAATCTCATGGTATGTAGAAGTTGGTGCTTCACTCTGTGTCTTTTGCAGTACGTGATTTTGTTTAAAAATGATAAATGTTTATGCAGTTAAATTTCCAATGTTCTCTCCTATGCAATCTACAAGCTTCAGAAATTTAAATGGAGATAAGAAAAAGTCATCTTTAAGAAACAGTTTTCAGAATCATATCAGATTCAAAACAAACATCATTGGTAGAGATTGACCCTAAACTTTGTACTCTAACAGGGTACTTGAATTGATAATAATGATCTCACTGAACACTAAACATATGTTTCACTATATATATTTTTATGAAAATACTTTATTTTTATGAATATCATAGAAGAAATTGTATTAAAACTGATACTGAATGCACTGAATAATACTGACACTGAACAAAAGATGGGCGAGGATAGGCTTTTGGTCCAAAGTGGTTAGAGTTGTACAGTTAAATTGAAAGCAACCACCTTCTCTATTAGAGGCAGCAACCCAGCCTCAGAGAAGAAAACAAAGTCAGGCATTTAGGGTACAATTATCTGTCTCAGACTGGATGTTTGACCTCTGTAGATTTGTTAACAGTAGGATACCTAAATTCTCTGGCTGTTTTCCCCTCTGTTAAAAGGAACAAAATGAAACCTATTTAGTAGGATTTCTGGAGTGCCTGGGTGGCTCAGTCAGTTAAGTGTCTGACTCTTGATTTCTGCTTAGGGCCGGATCTCAGGGTCATGATATAGAGCCCCACATCAACTCCACACTGGGCGTAGAGACTGCTTAAGATTCTCTTTCTCCCTTTGCCCGCCCCCCCACCTTGTGTGTGCTCTCTCTCTAAAGAAAAAAAAGAAAAAAGAAAGAAACAAAGAGGATTTGAGAATTTCTAAGAATCTAAAAGTCATTTCTTATATTAAATATATATATATATATATATATATATATACATGAAAACGTCAACTCTGCAGTCATTTAGATTTTCATTGCAATTGACTATTCAGTGAGAGTTTAGAGGAACAACCTGAATATCTTAATTTCTCTCTTTTTTGTAACGTAGGAAAGAAAAGAAGAAAGAAAAGGAAGGAAGGTAGGAAGGAGAGGAGAGGAAAGAAAGAAGGGAGGGTAAAAGGGAGGGAGATGGGGGGGGGGGGGAGGAAGAAAATAAGCCAGGCGGCAACCATTTTCCATAGTGGCATATATGAATTTTAGATTTCATGAAAGTCATCTCAGGGATATTTGAGATTTCCATATGAATAGTTTACTTTCATGTTTCCATTTTAATATTAAACTAAAAATCAATGTTAGCACTAAAACACTGTTCACTGGACAATCACTTAAAATCTAAGCATTAGTAAATAACTTTAGCATTCCTGTCTTTATGTTCATGATCTCATTAGCACCACATCATATTGTTTTTCATGCTGTTTGTTAATGAGAAAATGACAGGGATATTTAATACATAAATAGAAACTCATTATTAAATGAAAGCAAAGTGCTACCTTGATCCATCACAATCAAGTTCTGTAATAGTTAAAATAGAAATAGTAAAATAATTCATTTAGAATGAACACATGGAACACAGCAGTATAGACATGCCAAACTCCAAAGAGTAAGGCTATGGGAGTTACACCACATTCACGGTTTGAATGAGGCTTCAATTCCAACCCCAAACACTTGTTTTTCATTAAATTGATATTATTTTTTCTAATTTTTATTATTCTGTACTTTTGGTTGCATTTAAATTGTTTATTTTGTTCCTATTTTCATTATATTTTTATGCAGACAGTTCTAGAATACTTCTAAAGAAAAACAAAATTTCTTGCCAACTCGCACACATTTTGTACTTCTTAGAGGCAACTAATTTCCACCACTATAGATATTTATCTTGGTATTTACCTCCACGTCTCTAAAAATAGAAGTATATTGCCTATTTTTTACTTCAAGTTTTAATTTATCTTCATTATCTTCCACTAGGTAAGGTGAGAATTCAGCTCTCTTTCATGTACTCCGACTTCACCACTTCTCATCCCTAGAGTTGTCAGATACAGCAAATAAAACATAGGACAGCCAACTGAATTTGATTTTAAGGTACATATAAGGTACAAAAACAGTGGGGTTTTTTTAGTATAAAAATGTTTTAAACCCTGTTTACTTATACAAAATAATGTTTACCTGAAATTCAAATTTAAGTGAGCATCCTGTATTTTACTTGGTCCCCTTATCCCTCTTCAATCTCTCAGTTTCCTTATGTAAGCATTTGATGAGCGCGTCATTCATTGTGTGATCCTGTAAACTATTCACAAATGAGCCTTATGTTTGCCATGATCATTGTAACCTTTCTTGCACAACCTTTTGTTTTCTCTGGACTCTTCCTCTAAAACTCTTTAATTTGGGTAAATTTTAAACCTAGTTTATATGCAAATTTTTCTCAACGACCTAAATCTTCTTTAAGTTCCCTCATATACCTCAACTATTCTATCACTTTCTGTTTCTTAGAAATGTTTCTTCTCTGCCATTTTGGAGGCATAGCATAAACACAGATGCTTCCTTCACTACCACTCTGGGGGCTAACTTTGCCATTTTCTTGAGATAGATCCCCTTTTTTCTAGATCAACTCTCGGGTTTGTTTGTCTTTTCTGATTCACTCCATTTTAGGGGAGAATCTGTTCTAGTAGCTTTCTGAGATGGGTTCATAAGATGTACATTTTTTGAGATCTTGCATGTCTGAAATGTTATCTTGTTAACCTTATATTCAATAGATCACCTTGCTATGGAACTACAGTCTTGAAATATTCTTACTAAGAAGGAGGTACACCCTCCTTCATAGCAGAGCCCAGAGAAGAATGTACTCTTTTAGAGAGAAAGCTTGAGTTGGTGAGCCTTTTACTTGCTGTGATTATTGGTTTTCACTGAGTGCATTTATAATTTCTGCACAACTTGAGCAGCAGGAAGCTAAAACCTAACTCTTTGAGGTCTGAGAAAGCAGAAATCAAGACAGACAAAAATCCAGAAATTTATTAGGCATTTCATAGAAACAAAAAGGGTGAACACAAAATCTATGTATAAATACCCAAATACTTGACTGACCACTAAACTATGCTACTGCAGAGGAATACTCTGGAAGGTAAAGAGGGAGTAGACTAAAATAAGCAGCAGAGCAGAACAAAAATTGAGAATCCTTTGAAAAGGATAACGGAATTGGAGTCACTGTTACATCTTACCCTCAATGATCATTTTCAACAATACTTTATAGCCATCCAAAGAAAGGGGAATAAGACCTATATTGAGAGCAAAAACCAGTCTATAGAAACTGATTCAAATACAGATGTTGGACATAGCAAAGCAAGACTTCAAAACAGCTTTTACAAGTATATTCATAATCAAAGGAAAAGAAAAACCATAAAGAGGAGAGAGACAGATGATCTAAAAAGATACAGAAACTATAAAAAATGGAAATGCTAATGCTGATCAATACAATAACTGAAATAAAATACTTACCAGATTGTTTTGACAGAGATTACAAAGGGCAGAGGGGTGCCTGGATGGCTCAGTTGCTTAAACATCTTCCTTTGAGCCAGGTCATAATCTCAGGGTCCTGGGATTGAGCCCCCCCATTGGGCTCCCTGCTCAATGGGGAGTCTGTGATTCCCTCTTCTTTTGCCCCTCCCCCCACCTCTGTGTGTGTGTGTGCATGCGCATGCACGCGCACACACATACACACACACTCTCTCTCTCTAATAAATATATCTTTTTTTAAAAAGATGAAATGGCAAAAGAAAGAATTAGTATTCTGAAGACAGATCAAGAGAAACTATTCAACCTGGAGAACAAAAGGAAAAGATTTAAGAAAACTGAAATGAGTCTCAGAGAACCATGGGAAAATATCAGATGGTTTAAAAAAAAAAAAAAAAAAAGTGAAATTTGACTTTCAGAGTGAGAAGAGATCAGAAAGGGAGGCACAAACAAAATTGAAAATAATAATGACAGAAAGTTTCTCTAGATAAATAAATCCCAAATAGAATAAAAACAAGGGGGCGCCTGGGTGGCTCAGTGGGTTAAGCCGCTGCCTTCGGCTCAGGTCATGATCTCAGGGTCCTGGGATCGAGTCCCGCATCGGGCTCTCTGCTCAGCAGGGAGCCTGCTTCCCTCTCTCTCTCTCTGCCTGCCTCTCCGCCTACTTGTGATTTCTCTCTGTCAAATAAATAAATAAAATCTTAAAAAAAAAAGAATAAAAACAAGAAAAATCACTCCTTATTATAGCCGTAAGGGAGTAATAAGGAGAACATCTTAAAAGCAGCTAGAGATATAAACACTTCAGAAACAGCAGAAAACCCTTTACTACAGGAGAAAACAATATAATTAATGGCTGATTCTCATTACAATTACAACATAACATGTTATCCTACATATTGGAAAAAAATAACCTGTCAACCAAAATTTCTTTATGCAGCAAATTTATTTTTTTAATGAAATGGAATAAAGACATATTCATATAAACCAAAACTTAAAAGAATTAATCACGAGAAGACCTGCATTGAAGGAATTGCTAAAGTTCTGCAAGCTGAAGAAAACCACCGCAGATGGCAAGATGAATAGGAATGAAAAGCACTGAAATGCTGAAATGCTGGAAATTGTAACTATGTGGGAAAATACACACACACACACACACACACACACACACACACACTCTTTCACTCTTTTCCCCCTAAACCCATGTAACTGTTTAAAACAAAAATTGTAGCATTGTATCACCACCACCTATGAAACTAATGCATATGAAAATATTAGCAATAGAATAAGAGTGTAGAAGGAAATAAGTCATTGCAAGCATACTTCTGATATTTTAGCAGATGTAATTCAATAATAACTCTAAGGAGACTGGAGTAAGTTAAAGAAGCATATTTTAATCCCCAAAACAATCGTAAAGACTAATGCAACAGATTCAGGTAGGATATCAACAAGGAATTAAAAAACAATATTGCATTTTTTGACTAACACAAAGTAAGTAAAAAGAAGAAACAGTGAAGCAAAAACAAAAAGCAAAAACAAAAAACTGAAGACAAAAGGGAAAGTGTCAAAATATCAGAGTTTTAATAAATACAACTACATCACTGATTACATTAAATGCAAACTGACCAGATTCCAATCAAAAGTCTCAGGTTAAAATCAAAAGGCTGAGATGAGAGAAAAGACAACCACAACTAGATAAATGAACTAGACCAAAAGAAATCTGTAGTAATATACAAACTGCCTTCAAATAATTGCCACATAAACTGTATAATATATACTCTCTTTAGGTGATAATGGGATATTAATGAATATAGATCATATTTTACTCCATAAATAACACAACCACCACAACAAAAACATCGAGAACAATCTATGCTGCCTATAGGATAAACACTTCAAATCTATAGACTTAAGTAAGTTGAATTGTAAAAACAGAAAAAGTACCTTGCAAAAAAAAAAAAATTAAAAAAGGAAATCCTAACAAAAATTGGAGTAGTTAAATTTCTATCAGAAAAATAAAACTTAAATACAAGGAACATTACTAGAGACAATAATATAGAACATTTCATCATGATAAATTTATATATTTCCTAAAGGCATAATAATTATACTAATATACATTATAAACTGAGCATTACAATATACAAAATTAACACCAAAAAACTAAAAGGACATATACATAATTACAATCAGAAATGTTAACACACTTTGTTCAGTAACTAACAAAAAAAAAAAACTAGACCAAAAAAAATTTGCAGTAATATAAAAACAATCTTCAACTAATTGCCACATGAGTTGTATGATATACACTTTTTTAAGTAACATGGGGTATTTACCAATATAGATCATTTTATAGTCCCTAAGTAAGTTTTAATAAATTTAAAAGGATCAAAATCACATGGAGTATGTTCTCTGAGCAGAATAGGATTAATTTTGAAATTAACAATTTGGAAAGACTTAATATTTGGAAATTAAGACACTTCCAACTCATGAGTCAAATTAAAAATAAGGAGGAAAAGTAGACAATATCTTGAATGATAATTAAAACCCAGAACATTTCTGAATTTGTGGTATAAAGCTGAAGTAACCGTTAGCAGGTAAGTCACAATTTTAAATGCTCTTTGTCGAAAAGAAAAATAGTCCAAAACCAAAATTCTATGCTTACACCTCAGCAGCCTAGAAAAAGAAGAGCACTTTAAGATCAGAGTAAGTATGGGGAAAGAAAAAATAGACTATCAATTAAATAGAAAAGGCAAGGAATAAAGAAAATCAATAAAGCCTGAAGCTGCTTATTTGCAAATTTCAGCAAAATTAGTATACCTCTAGCTCTACTAACCCAGGAAATGAGAGACAGAGAAGCCCTGCTGTTCATAAGCTACCTACTTTATGGTATTTTGTTATAGTTGCCCCAAGATATTCAACATTGCAGAAGCTATTCATTTTTAAATGAGTTCTGTACATTATTAAATTTGAGAAACAGTGACACAGAATGATACTTTCTGACCGGTTTTGGGGGAGACCCTAATGGGTCAAACACATTTCACAGCAGTAACAAAAACTCCTGCCGCTTAGTTCCGGCCAGCTGTTTAATGAGGGCAGCTATAAACTTCAGACTACATAAATGTGGTGCATTAGTCTTCTTCAGGATCTTCGTATATTCATGTCCTCCATAAATCTTCTACTCCAAGCTGTTCAGATTACCTTCCAAAGAGAAAATATGAGTTGTCCAACTTAAAACAGTTCATGGATAATAACAACTGTTGTAAAATGAGTGCTTGAAAGTGCCTTGAAAGAATAAAGAGAGATTCTGAGATGAAATCAAATATAGATCAGCTCAGTGGAGAATAAAAATTTCCTAATGTGATCTTATCCTAATGCAGAAAATAAACTTGATTTGGGGAACACTGTTAACTAGATATTTTCCATTTTTCTGCCTCCATTCAGCAAATTTTCTCAGGTGTTCTCAACCATGTCCCCAGAAACCTCTCAAAGATTACTGGGGTGAGAGAGTAAAAATAATGGAAACAAGCAGACAGGCTCTGATACACCACTTAAGGTTTAAATAGGAAGTACAGTTTTATCTTATTTATGTAATATTCAGATTCATTATGAGGTTATTCCTAAATATAAGTTCTAAGTCAAAACTTTTTGAAAAATGTTATGTTTATTATCAAATATTTACCTGAATTCTAATTTTTGAATAGCTAAAAATTAGGAACAAAATTTATTATTTTCCAATTTTGTTGATGCTAATATACAATGAATCAAATAGATAATTCGATGTTTCTGATGTCTTTCTAGTTTTCATATCTTTGTGGATTAACTTGATATAAAAATAAGACTTCTGAAGACAACTTTTGCAATTTCTTTTACTGCTTTATTGTATCATTCAACTTTATGACCTGTTGGTTTGACCTCTTAATTTTTGTTCCCCACCACATTTAATAAATCTCCACTAATTTGAGTTTAATGAATATATTTAGAACATCTTGTTGTAATGAAGAATAGAAGCATCAGTTAATGTCAAACCAGCCAAAGGAGAGATAAAATCGTAAGTAATTAAAAAATAAAATAAATAGATGCAAATAAAGAAATCGCAATCTATATTAAGATGTTATGGAGAAAAATGGCTTATTAGTGAGTGGTAGAATGCTAACATTCATTATCTTACAATTTTTAAGTTGTTCTACATTATTCTTAGCACATTTATAGTAAGCAGTCATGAAGCATGTGTCTGAAATATCTGTAAAAATCAGCAAAATTAAACTGCCAAAAGCATCAGAAAGATCAAATGTGTATCTGCTTTTAATAAATATTAACTTTACTTCTGAGGCTAATATATAAATGTCTCACATTTTCCTGAATACTTTTTATGTATACATTAATGAAGACATGATAATAGTCTATTCAAATTAAATTAAAAAAGTATCAACAATTATCATTCTGCAGTTTTCCATCATGGAAAAAGAATGTTCAGAGAGAGCTACTCAACAATCAATATCGTTACTACATTTTCAAATGAATGGAAAATGAGGCCCGATAGAGGAAGTAAAGGAAATATGTAAATGGTTAAACAAGTGGGAAAAAAATTGCCTTGATTTCTGGCTTATAATCTTAGACTATGATTATAAGATCAAGCTAGTTCAAAGATCTAAATGGTTATGTCATCTAAATGAGTTGTACTGTGTCATGCTCACAGGATTTAAGATGCAGTTCATTCCCTTTACCACACATCGACGCGCTCTTAGTCTACCAACCTATCCATTATACTCTCCAGCCTTTTAAGAGATCCAACTTTAGCAGTATACTTAGAATAGACAGATCTCAGATAGAGAAAACCCATGCCCTGGCCTCACAACTCACAATACCCAAGGATAATTTGTAAATCTCAACTCTTGAAACCGAATGCATTTTAGGTTAGGGTAATATATGAGAGGTATTCAGAAAATCTAAGTGCTTGTGAAAACATATTGTTGTATGCCAACCTCACAGAGGTTCCAATTTGTTCTCTAGGTCACCCTAAAGAAATTCTCCCTATGGGGTTTTGTCTTTTGAGAGACAAAGTGAATTGATTCTGTTGAAATATTCATTAAATTAAAAGGCTTCATTTACTATTCTAAAAGCAATTAATCAGTTTTCCTCCCTCTCCATAGTCCAGTTCTAGCTACCACTCCACAAAAGGGCATTAATGCTCTAGGGAAAATACAATGTATTGCAACAAAAAATTGATAAGGTTAAGATTGATAATTGATAATTGTTAAGAAAGTTAGTTACAGACATAACCAAGTTAAATTTTATAGGAATATAGAAAACTTTGAAACTGCCTGATTAACAAAATTGCTTGCAGATAACAATTAAAAATTTTAAAGAAAGTAAAAGAACGAAAAAGAAAACACGGTTATTAAGCACCTTTGAAGGGCTTAAAATTTATTCGATATACCTTAATTCCAAGTGTAAGGAAAGAAAATTTCTAGAAAAAGTAAAAGTACTAATTTTAATTAACCAAGTCCCCCTGCAAATATTTATAATAGTGATAACAGCAAGTACTCTCGATCATTAAGAAGAGGCCAATTTCTCTAAAATCCCTGTATGTTCACACATCTGTGATTAATTATTCTGGTAACAATGTGTGGAGCACATCAATCCTAGGTCACCAGCTGAACACAGCCCAGGTCAATAGTTACACTATGTTGTAAACCAAAGATATATTCTTTTGACAGCATTTCAGTGCAATATATAAATCACTATATGGTTTCCACATTGCATGTAATGAAAAATTAATGCATTTTTGTTAATTTAAGCAGAAACTCTAGACACAAAACTGTAATTTAAATTTTTTGAATAAAGAAAAGATGTATTTATAAAAATATGTATGTATCTGCATATATGTGTGTACATATGTGTGTATATACATGTAAGTATTTGCATATTTCCATATGTCTCTCTAATTTTATAACAACAGAAGTAGACCAAAGGAAAGCAGAGATGATACAGAGAGTGTTATCTTAAAATAGATGATATCTAAATTAATTCTCTTTGATACTATAATAAAGAACATTTTGCTGAATTTATTTTTAATGAAAATGCCCAGAATGTTACAGATCAGACTGCTACTACAGAGAAGAGCTGAACAAATCGCTCAGTAACCTGTGTGCTGTCCTGTACTGTCTATTTTGCAAGTACCTAAAAGGCATTTATTCTTCCTTGAAACCGGCAAACATACCTTGTAAATCTAATCAACTTCTCTGAGGTAAGTGAATTAAATGAACAACCAATAAATTGTATTTATTTAGAAACTTTAAAGCCTTTGATAAGGTTCCTTCCAAAAGACTTATTAAAATGAGCGTTAACACTGAACTAATTACAGGGGGGAAATCTGAGATGGTGAAGGAACTGATTTTAAAAAGTAAACAAAATCAGGCATTTCCTAGATAAAATCAGAGTCAGTTTACAAAGAGCTTTCCAAATCAAATGAAAAAGCAGGTACATAAGTAAATGTTGGGAGGCAGTGGACCTAGAGTGGTACAGTCAAGTCTCTTCACTCAGAATGCCTGCACGGAAATCCAAGCTCTGTCATGTACCAGCTGCACAATCCTGAGTCATCTATTAAACTTTCAAGACCTCAGTTTTTAGGGCTGAA
Source organism: Mustela nigripes (assembly GCF_022355385.1). NCBI lineage: Eukaryota > Metazoa > Chordata > Mammalia > Carnivora > Mustelidae > Mustela > Mustela nigripes. Next base: position 49,129,268 of record NC_081571.1, read on the forward strand.
TAATAGGGCAGTAACAATATCTCTCTTGTGACTGAAACAAAGTGTCTTTAATGTGCTAAGCACTGTACTTGGCATGCAAGGAGTACAAACTAATGCCACCTTTGTATCTTTCATAATATTACCCAAGTTAAAACAACAACAACAACAACAACAAACCATATAAGATACTAAGAATAGGGGCACCTGGGTGGCTCAGTGGGTTAAGCCTCTGCCTTCAGCTCAGGTCATGATCTCAGGGTCCTGGGATTGAGCCCGGCATCTAGTTCTCTGCTCAGCAGGGAGCCTGCTTCCCCCTCTCTCTCTGCCTGCCTCTCTGCCTACTTGTGATCTCTCTCTCTCTCTGTCAAATAAATAAATAAAATACTAAAAAAATACTAAGAATAAGTTACACGAGAGCTTTCTTACATTGTCTGTGCAGGCAAAAATACAGAGACCACAGTTTGGAAAATAATTTACAACAGAAGAACCAAACTCTTTTCTAACACAAAAATACTGTACTCAGCTTTCAATTATAATAGCCCAAAGAGTCAGGCCAACAGTCACTAACTGAACTACTGTTAATTAAATGCTGACCTACCTCTAATGAACGAGGCGGTATCGTGTTCATTATCTTACTTCACTTGATGACAACCTGTGACATGAGAAGTATGGTTCTCACCTTTCAAAAAACAGGGGCCCAAAGAGCTTACGTGACTTGTCGAAGATCCTAAATTCAGAAGTAGCAAATCTAGGGCTTATATAGACTCTTCTTATACCTACATCCTAATAATTCCAGCAATTAGAACATTGGTAACAGAAGGTGGCCACAACTTAGGGCATCCTTTGAAGTATTTGGTCAAGGCTCTTATGAAAATACTGTACACTCTGCATTCCCTCTTGTTCCCCAATTTTTGTACATACACTCTCCAATGCCTAAAATGTTACTCTTCTCTCAGCAGGGCTGAGATGAGGATGGGGCTAGTGAGGCACTTTCCCAGGTGCAAAATTCAAGGGAGTTCAAAAAAAATTGAGACAAATAACATTTTAATTATCTATTTTTAACAATCAATATTTATGTAAAAAATGAAAAATCTGAGTAGAGACAAGATCAACTGCACTACATAGGAGCCTGAGATAAAAGGGAAAAATAAGTCAGTAATATTGTGTAGTTTCTGTTCCTTTGCCAAGTCTAGCTTAAACATTATTTACAGTCAAAAACATCAGATTGGTGTGGACGCTGCATCTCCAAGTTCTCATTGAATACTATGCTTACCTCTCCTCCAACAGACTTATTTACTCTTCTATAGTGTACTAGTTATCTGTTGCTGAAGAACAACAAAAAACAAACTTTAAGAGCTTAACACAACAAAAATTATTCTATCCCAGGTCCTGTAGGTTGGGAATTTGGGAATAGTTTAGCTGAGTTCTGACTCAGGGAAACTGGAGCTGTTACCATATGAAGCTTGCCTGGGGCTAGAGGACTGGCTTCCAATATGGCTGACTCACATAGCCATTGGAAGAATGCCTCAGCCTGACTATATGGTGTTTTGATTCGTTGGCTGGTTTTTGGTTTTGGGTTTTTTGTAGGGTTTTTTTGGTGCAAAATGGTGGTTTATTAAAGCACCAGGACAGGACCCATGGGCAGGAAGAGCTGCTGCCCTGGAGTTGTAAGGGGTGGCAGGTTATGTACCATGGAATGGGGGGAAGGAAAAGGGAGACTATATGGATGTTTAATGGAGTTGCTGGAAAGTTCCCCTGACGTGGCTTTTAGCTTCCTTAGAGTAAACAAACCCAGACAGAGAACAAGAACGGAGCATCTGGACCTTTTATCACTTAATCTTTAGTCTCATACCATCACTTCTACTTTATTCTATTCTTCAGACATGAGTACTAAGCAGCCCAAACTCAAAGTGGAGGAGAATTTGACTCCAGTTTCTAAAGGGAGGAGGATCAAAGAATTTTTGAAACATTTTAAATGTACCATAAAGTGTTACCTATTACTTGACTATTTCTGATGCTAGACTATAAACACTGGGAACAGAGACCATGATGAACTATCAGCCACTTGATCTCCACGACATCCCCCTAGACAATGCCTGACACATAGAACATTCTCAACAAATAACTTTTCAATCATCAATAGGATTAATGAAGACACTCATTAATTATAGCAGGTAAAGTAATTTGATTTAAAAAGCCGTAAAACAGTAAATAAAATGATGTGAGAATAGGGAAGCTTCCAAAGAAAAACAAACATCATCTGACTCTGATCATGAGAGATAAAAGATAATAGGTATATCATAAAAGCTTTGACATCATTAAGTGAAAAGAGCTACCTAAAAAAAGAAAAATCTATCTATCTATCTATCTATCTATCTATATCTATATCTATCTATCTATATATATATATATAAACTTGCACTAGCTTAGCACATTGGGAAAAAGAAAATCCTTGAGCTTAAAAGGGATAATTTGAGGGAGGAAAAGCCTACTGCAGTACTATAAGTTTTAACATATAAAAAAATCTGATTTTACTGAAATTAAATTCTTTAAGGGTATGACTAGTAATTATACATTATATGTAACATATATATGCCTGATACTTAAATATATGCTTTTTCTATTGAGCCATATTTTTATACAATAGAATTAATAGATAAAGACCCAGAGAGATTTTCCAAATTTATGAAAACACACTTGCAGAGATGGGAAATCAGATTTTATTTTTCTGTTTTTTTCTTAAGTTTTTATGATAATGAGTGAATATTCAGAGTTTGCAAATATTATGGACATTCTGTAATAATTTTATGTTTGGTTGTGCTATTTTTAACATTTATAGTCTATAATGTATATTTACTCAACACTGATCATTTTTTTAAAATTTTAATGGAAAATACCACAGATTCATACACATTTAACATCTGAAAACATTAATGTGCAAATAATTTTAATTTGGGTAACACTCATCTTCTTGGGGTGGCAGGGGAGGGGTGGTTGGAATTAAGGATGGTACCAATATCCTTTCAGCAAGTACTTGAGATCAAAAATATTTTCATAATAATTCAATGATGCTTTTGTCCTTTTCACTATGTTGATAATTGGAGCAGATGGTGCCAAAACAGTGAGGACCTAAACAGCTTCCTCCTTAGTTTGAATCAAGGCAATGGCATCAGACTCTGATAGTAGTTACTATTTTCTTCATCACCATAAAAATGTTAGGGGGGGGCGGAAAAAAAGTTTCACCAAAGAATGTGTTGGTAAACTAGTAAGAATTCTTAATCTCATTAAATTATACCTTTAATTACATCTTTTAATATTGTTTTACAAAATGAGAACTGTGCTAAAAACAGGAAAGTATGATTGTTTTGAGGAAAAGCACCTGTTTGTCTCAGTTATGAACTCAACTAGCCACTTTTATCAAAAGCACAATTTTTAATTGAAAGAGGAACTGAGAAGGAATCATCTATGGCTATTCAGACTTAGGCACTTGGTAGACAGTTTCTTGACAATAAAAAGAGTCTGACAGTCTCAAGCAATATATATATATATATATATATATATATATATATATAATATTAACTGCTAATGATAACATTCAAATTTTCAAGTGAAAATATAAATTTGAAAAACCTGTATCTGTGCTCTTGAGTTTAACAAATTCAGAAAAATTATAAGGTTATGGCTATAAATAATGGGGATTTTTTTTTACTATATTATGAGATGTTTCAACACTTAGGAGATCTGCATAACTCCAAAACACCAACCTTTTCCAAAACAACAATGCATAGTTAACAAATCATGCTTGGGAAAAGATCTGTTCAAAATGCAAAATAGAACCATAACATCAAATGTAAGTAAATAAAGATCATTAATATGATTTGATATTCCACATATATTACCATTTATTAAATTTGGTGTAGTAGCAAGTAAGAATAGCCACAATTGTCTGAAAAGACAATTATATTAAGTCTCCCTTCTCCAAATATAGATCTGTTGTGAGGATGGATTATATCCATATCCTTCAACCAACCAACCAGATTTCAAAGTTGAAAGGAAGAAGTGTAAAAATCTGGTTGTCTTGTATTAAGCCAGATTTTAAAGGGATCTGCCAAACAATAAAACTTTTCTTATTAACTTTTCTGAGAAAATCATTATTTTTATTAGTACATGTTATTCATGTTAATGTCTGGTAGGTTTATATTTGTGTTTAAAAATAATTTATATATATATATTATATTTTTAAATTTCAGTTCTAATTTATCCCATGATAAATATCAATAGACATAAACCACATAAGCAACAGTTCTTCAGGGTCTTGATTAATTTTAATAGTGTATAGGGGTACAGAGACAAAAGTCTGACAACTACTGCCAAAAATTACTTAAAACGGGGACCAACTGATTTAAACAATAGAACTGAAGGAAAAAAATACACTTCACAAAACTTTGATTACATTTATAATGATACTGTTAGCTAAAGCAAATTGTACCTTGAGCCATATATGAAAGCAAACCTAGGAGGTTGCATAGGGTCAAGGTCAATATACATAAAGTAACTCAAGAATAAATACTTGAGGTTTGATGGAATTTATTCACTGACCCTTAAATGTCATCCCTAACTTTAACACTGCATTTCTCTCTCCAGTGTCCCTTGCTATACGAGAACATATTTGGGGTGTTCAAAATTAAATAGACACAAAAATATGCATGTACTATTTTAGGTAAATCTAATAAATTGATATGAGAAAAATAATAATTTTTATTTCAGAATGAAGTTCGTCTTAACAGTTCACATTGGCATCAATGATGTGGTACTTCCACACTGACTTTTATTTTATTTTTTAAAAGATTTTATTTGTTTATTTGACAGACAGAGATCATAAGTAGGCAGAGAGGCAGGCGGTGGCGGGAGGGAGCAGGCTCGCTGCTGAGCAGAAAGCCTGATGTGAAGCTCCATCTCAGGACCCTGGGATCATGACCTGAGCCGAAGGTAGAGGCTTTAACCCGATGAGCCACCCAGGCACCCCTGAATTTTATTGTTGTATAGTTTTATGCTTGATTCCTCAAAACTTCAAACTGCTTCCTTTGCCCTAGAGCACTGACTTAATAAAAATGTGACCACTGTATGGGTAACAATCTATTACTTTCCCAGTGACTCTTTATATGAACACATGGCACAAGAGAAACCAATCTTATATTAGAGAGGAAATTAATTAACTTAAAACAAATTTACTATTAGAGTGAAATATTACAATATTTGGGTTTGCCAATCTATTTGAGAAAATGGAATTGATAATTTTGCTCAAGTTAAACCCTGAAACTTTAGATAGCCTCTAATTTATACTAGAGTGCACTTAGAAGTAAACTGTATAAATTATATATTTGTAAGATTCATTAGGCAATATGAATGGCTTTGAAAACAAATTTACATAATACATTTTGATATATTTTGTCCCTCTCTCTCTCGTTCTGTCTTCATAAGGCAAAAATTACCTAGCTGAGCGACAAGAAAGTATCTCTCAACTGAAAAGTTTACCAACTTCATGAAATTCTTAGAAAAATATATACAATTATTCTAAAGCATATGCTGAAATAAAGTATTTGAATACACTCGTTGTCCATAGTGTGCCTATAGTAAAAAACAAAACAAAATAGTCAATGTAAACAGTAAGCCATCATGTGTCCTTAATGCATCTTTATGTTGAGTACTTAACTCAGAAATTAATCTTAATCTGATTTATCTGGATTTTGATATCATAAATCATGATATTTACTCTTTAATATACTCTGAAAAAATAGCATCCAGATATATTTCAACATTTCAATATACTTTGAGACTTTATAACATTAGTTTTATGATGTTATTTTCTTTTTAATTATCTGAAGCATTTACTCATGTGTTGTAAATAATTTGATTATATGTCCACTTCCAAATAACTGTGTCATTTTCTTACCTTCCATAAATATCTAAACCTCAATGTTTAGGAACCTGAAGTATGTCCTGCACATTTCTATTTATCTTGAAAGGAAAAGCAATAAATTGTGATCTGATATAAAGCATTTAGATATCATAGTCCAAAGCAGGCTAAAGTCTTATTTTAACATACTTCAACAGAAACTTGCTTCCCACCCTCTCCACCAGATACGATTCTGTCTCACTTCATGCTTCTCCTCATTTGTCTTTTTCCTACAATGAGCCTCCACCCTTCTCCCATGTTCTATGTCAACCTGAAAATCCTATTTAAGTTTTCTTATTTATTTCAAAGTGAAGTGATTATCCCTTTCTACATTTTTTATACACCTTTGTGATTTAGTTATCTGTATGTATCCTATATATTAAGGATATTTGACTTCCTAAAAGCTAGAAATAAAACCTTACACTCAAATCTTATTTTTGGTATACATGTAGCTATTCATAGCCACAACTATTCACACCTACCTGTACCTAAGCCTTCCACTATAATGCTCCTCAGCCACACTGACTCAGGACTTGGACATGTGACTTACTTTGACCAATGGAGCAGTAGCCAATAGAGCAGTTTCATCATGTGCATTCTTGCTATGTCCATGAGAACTTGCCTAACTTACCCACTGGAAGGATGTGAGTGCAGAACCAAGTAACTCTATTCTATAGCAAGCCCACAGCCAGATGCTTCAGCTTCCAAACTGTGACCAGTACACCCCCAGTCATGGAAGTGAGCCCTTCCAAGACCAAAAGATAGTTGAGCACAAATTACTGAATTACTGTCTTATGAGACAAATAAATGCTTGTTTTGAGCCACTGAGTGTTGACATACACAAAATTACTATGCCATTAGAGAACTGATACACTATCCCTAGAAACCAAACACAACAACCTCACAGTACTTTGCCCGTGTTCTAAACTTCAACAAGTAATTCTAGATAATGCTTAAAAATGACTCCAATACACTTATAACCTAGTTAGAAATAATAAGTGAAGGGAGCTGGCTTCTTTGCACACATCTGCAATAGACTAAGTAAGGTTCTATGTAATTTCATTTTTATTCCATTTACCCCTTGCCACAAATACATGAGGTAGTTGCTAAAAAGCACATTTTACAGGTAACGAAATTGAGGCTTAGAGAGATAATCTAGGTAGTACACAAAGTCTGAAAAGGACTTAACTGATCCTATACCAATATGATAGACCAGCTTAGTTTGTTTATTATGTCAGAATTATATCACAAGCTCTTGGGAGGGAGGAGATATCATATGAGTAAATATGTAATCATTTTTAAAGTAATTTTTAGATACTTCGTAAATAGAATTTTTTATGACACCCCTCTTCTTTAGAATGCAATCTGATGATATGCAAGGGAAGGACACCTACTAGTAAGATTTCCACACTTTTGTCTCCTTAATTCATCCCACAAATTTTTTTCTATTGTTCAACTTTTTTTTTTTTTTTAAACCAAGCACTTCATGTATGTCTGGCACTGAGCTGGGTACTAGAAATATAGTAACCAGCAGTACTTATCTTTTCAGTGATGGTAGTTTGAAATCAGTCCCATGGTAGTATTTACATCACAATAATTGGCAAACACTACAAACTGAGGATTTCCCTTTTCTTTTTCTTTTTCTTTCTTTCTTTCTTTCTTTTTTTTTTTTTTTTTTTTTTGAGAAATGGTTGTTAAATACTTACCAGAATTCTTTTACTAGCCTCTGGCCCATACGAGAAAGGAAGTTTGTACTTACATTCCATTCAAAAGCCCATATACACTGAATATAAATAAATCCAGTTAAATAAAAAAGGCTTCAGGTTAAAAAAAAAGCAAAAATCTATATAATAGTTATAATAGACACAAGTTATACATAAGGACACTCCCATAATACATTAACGGAAATGGTAAATATATTACAGAATGTGAAAATATATAACGGGCAAAGACATACAGGTAAACATCAAGCTAAATATACATTAAGGCATAAGATGTTGTTAGAAATGAAGACAGTTACTTCATCCTGGTAAAGGAGGAATTGAGTACATAAGACAGGCTTGAACTTTTGTACACCTAATAACAAACCCCATAAAATGTAAAGCAAAACTAAAACTCAAGAAAATCATTAAGAAAAAAATTTTAAAGACATAATTATGGTATCTATTTTAATAGAAATTTCTTACTTATTTGTATATGTATTGTGCTAAAAATTGATAAATGAAGAACTAAAATCATGAGAAAGCACATTAATGGTATATGAAAATCCAGCCAAAATGATTCAAGAATGCTCCCTGATTAAATCAAGTGCAAATGAAATGTTTATAAAAAACAATCACATACCAGAGTTAGTTAAGAAAGATTTCACACACAAGTAATATTAATATTGAAAATTCAGAACTAGAAAAATTTTTTGAGAAATTTCCTATGAGTAAATTTTAAACTTAATAGGAAATGAATGAATTTGAGAACACTATAAAAATTACTAAAATTCGCTTCAGAAAATCTTACATGTTGAATCAAAAATATACTCATACATGCATACTTAACAGTCAAGGTTTTTTAACATGCTCTACCACATTCACAAGTTAGAGTGTCATATTTAAACACATAGCTGCCCATTTTATGAAAATAGTACATATGATACAAAATCAGAGAGAACTTAAGACATAAAGTTATAACCATAGATACAAAAAACCCTATGTAAGTATTAGCAGATAAAATCCACTACACATTCAAAAATAAATAATATAGTATGACATGTTTTGGTTTATCTTAGAAATATAACTATCTAATTCTTAAAAAAATCTATTAATGAAATCCATTAAATTAACAAATCAAAGAAAAATGTATACAACCATCTCAGAAAATTTATTTGAAGAAATTTAAAATACATTCAAGATAATTACAAACTATGTGTTAAAAAAACTTCTTTAATCTGATAGAACTCAGCAAACACATTCTACATACTTAAGAGTGAAACAATGTAAGAACTGTAGGTATAGTCAAAAAGAAAGAGCTTCTATTCATCAAGTACTGTTAAGTCCTAGACAAACTCAGCAAAACAAGGAAAATAATATGTAACATAAACAGAAAACATGAAAGAAAAACTCATTGTTCATAACATTTTTATCTTTAGAAAAATCAAATAGACAAATTAGGAAATTACTTAGACTTCAACAAAGTCAGGGGTTATAATAACAATGTAAAAAATAAACTGAATTCCTACATACCAAAAATAAATGAGAAATATACTTTTCTAAAAATAAATACATTTAGTCATACCAGCCAACAATACATGGTACTTAGTACAATAATCCAAAGATAATATACAAACCTTTTATACAGAAAGTTTTAAAATTAAACAAACTCACAAAAGACCTTAATAAATAGAGAAATATGCTCTAATCAAAGATAGGAAGACATATTATATAAGATAACAATTAATTATAATCACTCTCACCTCAAAATTCATGAAAACCTGATTCTACAGCATACAGAGATGATTTGAAGGGTAAAAGCAGTGAATATAATTTTAAAGAGGAAAAAAAGCATGTGAAAAGTATGTGTGTGTGTCTGGGGGTGGCGGGAGGCAGCTGGGAAATCCCTCTACCAGATAGCAATAGTTTTTAACAGTTTTTACTATTATAAAACTACATAATAGCTGGAATAACTAATATTATTGAGGAGTTACTAAATTCAAGACATTTTTCTAAGAAACTGTATACTTTAGCCTAAAAGTACATAACCCAAAGAAATGTAATTCAAGGGCAAAAGATGGTACCCAATGTTATATATTAAAGAGCAAATGGGGCTCAGTTGTTAGGCATCTCCCTTCGGCTCAGGTCATGATCCCAGGGTGCTAGGATCTAGCCCCGCATCAGGATCCCTGCTCCGGGGGAAGCCTGCTTCTCCCTCTCCCACCTCTGTTTGTGTTCCCTCTCTTGCTGTCTCTCTGGCAAATAAATAAAATCTTAAAAAAAAAAAAGTGCAGAACCAGGAATATATATAACCAGTCTAGCTCGAATTCTTCACTACTGTGCCACACTTTCTTGTGTCCTTATTAATTCAATGTAATTTAGGTATAGGAATCAACAGATTGATAGAAGACAATAGGGACCCAAGAGTATAACCACTTATATATCTTAGAAAGGAAACAGTTAACACCAGGATTGAGATCCACTGTCAACCTTAAGAGGGAGATGCCCCCACAAAAGGGAGAAAGAAGGCAGCCTGATCAAATTTCCTCACAAACATTTTAATGAAAGATCTTCTAGCAAATGTATTCGTGGTATTAGCTCCTGAGAGAAGAAATACTATTTTCCAGTGTGCCTAGGCTGTCTTATGAACAACCAATTTGGAATCTATAAATTTGGGGGCCATAGCTACCTAGGAAATGTAACTACTAGAATATACAATGGAAATGTTTCATGACTAATACAGCACTCATCTTCGCAAGTAATCACTAAAAAACTCTCTGCAGTAGGGTACCTGGGTGGCTCAGGTGGTTAAGCATCTGCCTTCCAGCTCAGGTCATGATCCCAGGGTCCTAGGATAGAGCCCTGCGTTGGGCTTCCTGCTCATCAGAGAGTCTGTTCCTCTCCCACTCCCCCTGCTTGTGTTCCCTTACTTGCTCTTTCTCTGTCCAAAAGAAAAACAAAACAAAACAAAACAAAACAAACAACAAAAACCAAAAAAAAAAAAAAACCTCTCTGCAAGACCTCATTTAGTCAGGGCCACAATACTTTCTACATACCACCAGCTTGTTTTACTTGGACTTCTTAATTATTGGTGTGCTTAAGACTATTCTTAAAGTTTGATACTAGTTCAGATCTATAATTTGTATGGGCCTAATTTGATACTCTGATCATCTGTCTTTGCTCACATGCAAACTTGATAAACAGAATACTTAGTGTTACAGATCAGTAATAAAATAACACACTAGTCAATAACAGTTAGTTATCCCTGTGGCCTAAATAAATTTGAAATCTTGTTTCCAGCCATAGGCAAAAATAATTTCCATGCAGATTACAACACCTAAACATGAAGTTAGACTTTAAAACTTTTGTACAAAAAGCAGAAAAATACCTTAATGACCTCAGGATAGGAAGAAATACTTGAACAAGATACAAAAGGTACAAACCATTTTAAAATGGATAAATTTGGATGCTTTGAAATAAAAAAAAAATTAGTTATCAAGTCACACAAAAAAATTTTAAAAAGGATCAGAGACAGATATTCAACAATGCATAAAAGATCATTATCTGAATTTATACAGACCTCTGATACATAATTTAAAGAAAGATAGACATTTCACTGGAAAATAAAGTACATGAATTGGCAGTGAAAAATATAAAACAAAAAAATTAGTAAATATGCAGGATGCTCAGCCTCCTATTAATTAGAGAAATATAAGCTGATCACAATAAAATTATATTTTTTAGTTTCATTAGCTTGGTAAAAATTTAAAGTCTAACAATATCATGTTGTAAATATGTAGAATGATAGAAAACTATGGGTGGAAATGCAAGTTGATCACAATAAAAATATATTATTTTAGTTTCATTAGATTGGTAAAAATTTTAAAGTCTGACAATATCATGTTGTTAAATAGGTAGAATGATAGAAAACTTTACACAGTGTTGGTCTGTAGTTGTAAACTGATTTTTAAAACAACCTTGGAAAGCAATCTAGAAAAACTAAAGTTTAAAATTTATGTACTCTAGGACTCAGCAATTACTAGGTATACATACTAAAAGTAACTCTTGTATACAAAGACACTTATGTAAGAATATTCCTTGGAGCATTGCATTTAATATCAAAATGTGGTAATACCCTAAATCTCTACAAACAGAAAATAAACGGATTGATAAATTGTGGCATATTCATACAATGAAATGCAATATGGAAAATGAAAATGAATGACTAATGCTACATATATCAACATGATTTAATCTCACAGCTTTTTTTTTTTTGCCAAATTAAAGTTGCAGAAAGATATATACTGTATGTTAATATCAAAGAAAAATGTATATATTTGCAGGCTTATAGATATGTGGTTAAAGAATAAAAATTTCCATAGAATTTATAATTTCAGAATCAAGTTTACATCTGAAGAGGTAGAGAGGGAATAGGATTGGGTAAATTTTCACAGAAAACTTCTGCTGATAATATTTTACATTTAAACTCTGTATATGGTATTTTGAGTCTTTTTTTTAAGATTTTATTATTTATTTGACAGAGAGAGACAGCACAAGCAGGGGGAGTAGCAGGCAGAGGAAAGGGAGAAGCAGGCTCCCCACTTAGCAAGGAGCCAAATTCAAGGCTTGGTCCCATGACTTAAGCCTAAGGCAGCCACTTAACCAACTGAGCCACCCAGGGGCCCCGACATTTTGAGTTTTGGTCACCTTATTTTCTATACTTTTTATATGGTTTAAATATTTAAAAGTCATAATAAAAATAACAAGACACTCTTAAATATTCAAGCTGACAGCAAAGCTGTTAACTAGAGGGGATGGAGACTTGAAATACTCTCAAGGGTTTATTTTGTTTGAAGATTTGAGAGAGCGGGAGCACACATGCACATGTACATGGAGGCGGTGGAGAGGGTGTTAAGGGAGAAGACAGAAGCAGACTTCCTGCTTGAGCAAGGAGCCCGACGTGGGGCTTAATCCCAAAACCCATGAGATCATGACCTGGACTGCAAATCCCACAAATCCATGAGATCATGACCTGAGCTGAAACTAAGAATCAGATGCTTAACTGACTGAGCCACCCAGATACACCTAAAGGTTTTGCTTTAATGACCAAAAGACTGTGAGCCCACTCAAAAGGGCTTCATCCTCAGGAAAGTAAAGAATGACTGAGACAAATATCTCCTCCACACATTAAGGATACAACCAGAGAGCTTTTCTGATTCAACCTAAAATCTGGATAAGAAAACAAAAATGTTTGGGACACCTGGGTGACTCAGCTGGTTAAGCATCTGACTCTTGGTTTCAGTTCAGATCACAATCTCATGGGTTGTGGGATCAAGCCCCAAGTTGGGCTCCTCGATCAAGCAGGGAGTCTCCTTGGAATTCTCTACCTCTCCTCCTGCCCCTTCCAATACTCTCTCTCTCTCTAATAAATAGATCTTTTTTAAAAAGTCAAGCAGAGAGAGTCAATTATCATATGGTTTCACTCATTTGTGGAGCATAACAAATAACATGGAAGACATGGGGAGATGGAGAGAAGGGAGCTGAGGGAAATTGGAAGGGGAGGTGAACCATGAGAGACTATGGACTCCGAAAAACAACGTGAGGGTTTTGAAGGGGCAGGGGGTGGGAGGTTGGGGGAACCAGGTGGTGGGTATTGGGGAGGGCACGTGTTGCATGGAGCACTGGGTGTGGTACAAAAACAATGAATACTGTTACGCTGAAAAGAATTTTTTTTTTTTTAAAGTGTTCTTTTCAGAAAAACTAAAACCTCAGGTCTGTATTTAAGGGAAAATGGACATTTGAGTTTGAAATTTAGTGGCCACCTTGCCACTTGCAAGAACCACTGGTGGCAGCCTTTTGACTCATTTGTGATACACAGGTCCCATAGATAATGTACACTGCTCGGAATGACAGCCTTCTCTGCAGGCAAGATTGCAGATGAGTGCAGAATCCAAAATTATGAAAAATTGAGAAAACAAACTACCACTAGTGAGAGTGAAAAATACATGAAAAGGAAATGTGTAAGTGTTTCAAATATTATTTCATGGAAACAGTGGGAAATACAAATAAGGAAATTATCCAGAATTCAAACAATAAAAGAAAGATACATATATGAATAAAATATGAAAAAGATAAAAATATGGATAATTAGCCCAAAAGAATACTATATTTTTGTTCCTTGCTATCTCCCTAGGACTTATAACAAGGCCTAGCAGAGAAGTGGATTTCAACAGTGAAAAAAATGAATAACGCAATGCAATGAATAAATCAGCTCATAAGGCTTTAATTCAGAGGAGATATCTAGGCTGGAAGTATAAATGTGGATTCATTGGACTATAAATGAATTTTAAAGTGCCAACATTGATAGAGTAAAGAATGAAGAACATGCAAAGATTGAGATGAGAACAGGAAGAGTTAGGAAGAAACTCACAAGTGTGCCATTATTATGGACTTTTCTTTCTAGATGATAATAATGACAAATTACATGCCTCACTGCCTCCTTCCAAGCACCACACTCTCCCATAAGCCCTAAACACATAAGTGCTTTCTTAGCAGGGAAGGGTGCGCTAGTCTTCAACTGTGATCCCTAATGGGCCAACTCTTGCAGTTCCCACACTGTTATGTAACTGCAATGTTGAGTTCCCTGATCCCACAAGGGGAGGAACTGATGTCTACTCCAGTTCGGGCACTGTACTGACAGGATAGGGCTGAAGACAAAATTCTACCATATCGCAGTTTTTGTATTCTGGCCTCTAATCACACTAAACCAGAGGAAGGGTTGATTTTTCCCTAATCATGCAGCTTGAAAACATGAAAAGTCAATTGCCAGGGTACCCCTATGGTCTGACAATATAGACCTAACAGATGACTGTAAGACTTTCCTAACAGTGTGATGGACAAGGGGAATCCAGTCTCCTTGGATTATCCCTAGTGAAAGTTATTCCACTAGGTCAGCTGGCAGAACCAGCTGAAAATTGGCCTTGTTTGCTCTGCAGGTAAGCCAGACATTCTGCGAAACTACTTGAAGGAAAACTATAAAAAGAAAATTTTGAAATCCACATGTGTATGTGGATTAATCTCTATACAAAGACTGGATAACCCTAGTGAACTTTCTTTCAGAAGTTCAACAAGAGGGCGCCAGGCATGGCTTAGTCAATTAAGTACCGACTCTTGATTTCAGTTCAAGTCACGACCTCAGGGTCATGAAATCGAGCCCCCCCCCCCAACACTAGAGCCCCCCTTTCAAGTGTCTACTTTGTGCTCAGTGGGGAGTCTGCTCTAGATTCTCTCCCTCTGTCCCTCCACCATGCTCTCTCTCTAAATTAAATAAATCAATCTTTACTTTTTTAAAAAAGATTTTATTTCTTTAGAGAGAGAGAGAGGGAGAGAGCACAAGTGGGGGAAGTGTCAGAGGAAGAAGAGAGAATCTCCGCAGACTCCCCACTGAGTGCAGAGCCCTACTTGGGCACCATCTCAGAATCCTGAGATCATGATCTGAGCTGAAATCACGAGTCTTACACTTAACCGAATGAACCACCCAAGGGCCCCAATAAATAAATCTTTAAGGAAAAAAAAAAAAGTTCAACCAGAACAAAGGGGGAAAATGTCAAATAGGATCTTCCATTCCTCCCTCCCTCCTTCCTTTTCTTTTCCCACCTCTATCTCTCTCTCTTATTTGTCTGTGTCTCCATCTTTCTCCTCCCACATAAACACACATAAGCACCCACAGACACACACTTTCCAATCATCAACTACTACTGAGTATACACTATGTGCAAGGCATTCAGCAAAGGAACTCAAGACAATTCATTTTTTTGGATTATAAGAAAGAATGTAATGGTAATTTAAATGTAGACACTGCCCCAAGAAACTTATATTATACTAAATATGATTTCAAAGCACATAAATAATTCTAGTTAGAACAGAATTCCATTTAGAATGTTCCATGATTTATTTATGAATCACTAACATTTACCAAATGGTTATTATTTATCAGGCAGTGTTCCAATTATTTTAATATTTATTATCTCATTTAATCGTACCTCAATTATTTAAGGTAGATAGGTACTATTATTCTTCTATTTTGTCAGCTAAAGTGACTGGTAGGTAGATGTGTGAGTTGTTTTTCCCAGATTGTTTACCTTATAGATAGATAGCATACTTAGAAGTTTACCCAAATGGGCTGACCCCATAGTTTTTGGGTGTAACAATGCTAAAAGACCAGCATCAAGGATCATGAGGTGCTTTTGTAGGAAGAAATGACATTTGAGTTTAGTTTCAAAAGATGGATTATCCTACCATATAGGAGTTAGTCTTAAATATTAACATTAATATTACTACTACAAATAAGATCATTTGTTAGGTAGAAGCTAGACTTGAGCAGAGGAAGGGATGCCGGGTAAGTCCCAAGCCCTGAAGGGGAACAACAGAGATGTGAGCAAGACACTGATAAATGAGCTTCTCGTTAAAAGCCCAGAGGCAAAGCATCCTGACCCTGGGGCTGACAGATCAAGTGCCACAGGGTGAAGCCTGCAGTCTAGTCTTCCACCTCTGCTCCAGGGTAACCCCTAGATGCATTACAATTCATTTGCATACTTCACTGAGAAAGGCTACCAGGACCAACAGTAGGTCAAAAACTCCCCTCCCAACTTTTGGGAGGACTTCCTCAAATGACTGAAAGCAGTCTCCATTAGAGAGCATCCTACTATACGTCAATGTCACAGCCCCCCCCAGCCCAGAAAGACACAATGGGTATCCAATCCCAAAAGTACCTGGGGCTGGTTCCACCATGGAATCTGCCTGCTTTCCCACCCTGAGAGTTTACTTTTGCTTTAATAAACTGGTTTGTGTTTACTACTTTCCTTCTGAATGTCTATATTCCAGCACAGATCCCCATGTAAATCTTTTCAGGGGAATCCAAGAACTGATACCTTCCTTCATACAACACAGACTCTCCAACCAGTAACACACTGAATTACTTTTAAGATATTTTACAACTCTTTCTTCTTACACATACCCATATATGGGTATATGGGTATGTGTAAATATACATATGAACCTATTTGTTTCTTTATATATATTTAATTTTGTCCATTATTAAGACTTCAAAGCACTGAGTACTTAAGAGTAATAAACACAATCAGTACTCAGATTATTGTTTTCTAGTGCTAAGAAACCAAAGCTCCTTGAGCTGACTCTAGGTCTACGATAGGAAATATACAAAATTTATAAATACTGTTGCTCCAGAGAACATGGGATACTTTCAAAGACCAGTAGGTTATGCAGAAAAACAAAAAAAACAAACAAACAAAAAAAAACCCATACATACAGAAGCCAACATTATGGGACTCACTCTACCTAAAGATAAAACAATTTAAGCAGAGGGGTATCTGCATGGCTCACTCAATTAATGTCTGACTCTTGATTTCTGCTCACGTCATGATCTCAACATGTGGGATCCATCTCCCCTGAAGGGCTCTGGCCTCAGCAGAGAATCTGCTTCTCTCCCTTTTCTTCAGTACCCCCCACACCCCTCTCACATGAACTCTTTCTCTCTCTCTCAAATAAATCTTTAAAACAAAACAATTTAAGCAAAAAAAGTGATAAATACAACTGATTGAAACACTGATTAATGAAACCTAGGGATTTTAAAATATCCTTTAAAAAAAAAAAAAAAAAGACAGAGAGAAAACAAAAAAAGGTGAAAACAACTCATTGAACCCCACTGGACATAACTGGGGAACAAACTCCTTCTGCTAAGACAAAGTAAATAGAAGGAACAGTTAAACATCTATCCTCTGTTTTCTAAGTGATGGGCATTTCAGAATAACCTAATAGTACTAGCTGATAAGGGAAAATTCTCTTCTTCAGAGAAGGCATGTTGAAATAAACAAGTAAATATTTTGTGCCCGTTAATGAAATAATTAACTCAGTCAATAAGTATCAGTAGTTACAACCAATAAATGAAAGATTTATAGTAGAGACTTTCACAGTGGGAATGTGATGGTTGATTTTATGGGGGAATGTGAGTGGGCTACAGGGTGCTTATTTGGTCATCTGACCAAACATAATTTTGGGTACGTCCGTGAGAGAGATTTTGAATGAAATGAAGATCTGGACTTGTATACTGAGTAACACAAATTGCTCTCACTAATGTGGGTGGGCCTCATCCAACCAGTTGGAAGTATGGATATAATAAAAAAGCTGAACCTCCCAGGGGCAAGGAAAACTTCTGCCTGACTGCCTGGGAGCTAGGACATCAGTGTTTGGGTTTTTGTTTTTGTTTTCCCCTGCCTTTGGAGTCATACTGAAACATCAGCTCTTCCTGGGTCTCAAACCAACCAGGATTCAGACTGGAACTGTAGCCACGGCTTTCCTGGGTCTCCCATCTTGCTGACTACAGATCATGGGCCTTGCCAGCCTCTATAATTTGGAAACCAATTTTTTTTTGTAATAAATCACTATATATATGCAGATACAAATGTATACAGTCGATCATTGAACAACACAGACTTGAACTGCGAAGGTCCACTTACATGCAGATTTTTCTTTTATAAGTACAATATTGTAAATGTATTTTTCTTCCTTATACGTTTATTAATAACATTTTTTTCTCTAGCTTTTGTAAGAATACAGTATATAATACATATGACATATAAATTAAGTGTTAATAAACTGCTTATGCTAAAAGTAAGGCTTCTGATCAAGAGTAAACTTCAGTAGTGAACTTTTTGGGGAGTCCAGAGTTATACATGGATTTTTACCTGCACAGGGGGTTGGCACCTCAAACCCCACATTGTTGAAGGGTTAAACGTATGTATTATTGGTTCTGTATCTTTGGAGAACCCTATTTGGTACTGAAGGTGGTTCTACAGAAACAGAATGTTAAGGATCACTTTTCTGTATTCATTCTAAAATTTCTGGAGCTCTAAAGTGATTAAACTTAAGGATGCTAATGACTCTGTATCCAGCATTAAAGAGGACACCGATAGTCTCTGGTCTAATCTCGCAATAGAGACTGACAAAATATCACCACTGGATACTCCTAATCAACCAACTATAAAAAGCAAGGGTCTAGATGGCGAAATAATTAATATGAGATTGTCTTGTTGCTTCTACTATTACTGGACAGAGTACAGACTCAGCTTCTCTGCTGAAACATTGCCCCCATGACGAGAAAGCTATTATGTGTGTCTTGAAGGAGATCTGTTTGGAATTCAAAGGCAGCACAGTCCTCATTTGGGTGTGTTACCTTCACCCATTTACCAAACCATCCAAAAAATATGCTAGTTTTAAGAGGGTCCCAGGACAAGAGAAAGCTCTGCAACAGGTCCAAGCTGCTGGGCCACCTACCCCAGCATATCCAAAGGTACCGAAAGTGCCAATGGCAGGTGGGGAGGATGTTTGAAGTAATGAGAAAAGTTACAGGGTGGTGACAAAAATCTAGACTCAGCCTCAGCTTTGAGGATAATTTTACCCAAATATGGATAATATTGTCAATGAAGAACAAGAAGAATGAGGATGAAGGACTAGAAAGAGGAAACTACAGTAATAATAGCATGTTTAAAGCAGCTTTGGCAGTAGTAGATAGCGTAACCTGTGGAAAAGGGAGGCTGAAAAGCTAAGGTGAGGCTTATTTTCACTTTTTTTTTTTTTTTTTAAGATTTTATTTACTTGAAGGAGGGGGGGGGAGTACCCACACCAGGGGAGGGGCAGAGAGAAAGGGATGAAATCTCAACAGACACCATACTGAGTGTAGAACCTGACATGGGCTCAATCTCATGACTGGAGCCAAAACCAAGAGATGGACACGTAACTGAGTGAGCCATTCAGGTGCCCCAGTGAGGCTTATTTTGGAAGCCTCGTTGTTAGGTGGAATAATTTGATACCTACTGTCTCGTCAATAAGGAATTGCTTTTTTATTTGTGTGGCAGAGAATGATGGCTGTCTTTCCTTTAACCATGCTCCTCTTCCTTTAGCAACTGAACCCCTGTAGTTTGGCTACCCCAAATAAAAACATTTTCTAGCCCCTTCTGCAGCTGTGTGCCATCACTGACTCAGTTAACAGGAATGACACCTTATCCTTATCTTCTTTGTGCAAGTTCCAAGAAGTGTCCTCAGAGCAGGAGGTCATGCCCTTCCTTGTCCTCCCTCCCCCTCCCCCTTGCTGCCTATACATGGATCAGAATTAGACCTGGAGTACCCATCTTGGACCATGAGATGAAGCCTGTACTGTAGGGATGACCAAAGAGTGATCTAGAAGCAGTATGGAATCTTAAAAACTTATGGACCAGAGCTCTGAACTGCTGTAGTCGTTATTATGTTGGGTTGGGTGCCACTCACAGACAAAACTAATCCAGAGACAAATTGTTTTTTTGTCTGTGTGTTTGGTGTTAAACCAGGGAATTCCAGAGTTAAGATTTTGTATGCATAGATAGGACTGTATAAAAGGAGAGGCTTTTGGGGGGGGGGGGGACAAACAAACAAACAAACAAAAAAAAAAACACCACAGCTAGGCTGTAATAAGGCTCTAAAACAAGACCATTGACAATAATGCTCATTGCCTGAGGGATAGGATGAATAGCTATGATTTTGAGCCTAGGTGTCTAGAATAATACTGAAGCCTCTGAGTTTGAGAAAAGAATGAGTTGTGTGGGTACGGCCTGATTAGGACGACTACTAGAATCTCAATAATTTTATTATAATTCACCTGTTTCCTTGGAAAAGGCAACTGGATCATAAAAATGGCTGACTTACAATAGAGCCAAATCTGTATGTACCTTGGGAAGATTTACCCAAATCCACCTACCTTGTAGGTAGAATTGCAGGAATGTCTGAGCTCTTGGTTACTGGGGCCCATTACCTAAGTAATTCCGAATATAACAGAGAAATTTCTTATTTAAATAATTAATATAGGTACCAGAGTAGTTTAGCAGCCTGCTTATTCCAAATCACTGTTACTCAACACTGGCAGTTAGGTGCAATCATTTTTCAATGTGGGCATGTTTCTGCATATGTTAGGATGCTTGGCAACATCTAGGCCTCGGTCCCTTAGACACCTAACACTCTTCCTCTTCCCTTCACCGAAGTTGTGGCAACCCAAAATATCTCTAGACATTGCCAAATCTACTCTGAGGGATAAAATTACCCCCTGTACAGAACTAGTTGCAGGATATGGTAAGGAGAACAGGTTTTTTAATTTAGTTTGGCTTGGTTCTTCAGTCTTTCTTTTTCCTTTGGTTCTGCAATGTGATGCATGAACTCAAACAAGATACCTATTTACCTATTTATAAAATAGGAATTGCGGGGGCGCCTGGTGGGTCAGTCGTTAAGCGTCTGCCTTCAGCTCTGGTCATGATCCCAAGATCCTAGGATCGAGCTCCACATAGGGTTCTCTGCTCAGCGGGAAGCCCGCTTCTCCCTCTCTCACACCCCCTGCCTGTGTTCCCTCTTTCACTGTGTCTCTGTCCAAGAAAAAAAAAAAAAATCTTTAAAATAGGAATTGCAATCCAATACTTTGTCTCTATCAGCAATGATAGGCCAGCAATGATAGGAACGGTAGAGAGGATGTACACAAAGCCTGAGCAGGCCCTTAAGGAACAGTGGCTATCATCCTTATGTTTTGCAAACAAGAGAAATATACACCAAAGTGAAATAGTTCCCCTTCATTTGTTCTGAAACTTTTGACGGATTTAGTTATGTTTCTAAGGCCTTCTTTTGACTCTCCAATTCCCCACACTCTGGTGTTAGATCGTGACCTCCCGTAGAAGACAAGTATGATTACCTAAAATCTTTCACACACTGCTCTGCACAGCTTCGTGGCATCCAGGCCTCTTCATCATGTCAGTTACACTGAGAGCAATGGTGTCAGTCCGCTTTCCATCTCTTTCCAATAACACCCACCACTATATGCATGATACATTGTTCATTTTTATAACTATTTTTTTTCATTCTAAAATAGAATTCTATAGTTTCAAAGCAAAATAGGATTCCTGAATCTCACACACAAAAATGTCATCAGGGACCCAACTGTGCCTTCCCTTGGGGCTAACTTTGAGTCTTTACTATGTTGTATGTTTATGAAGTAGTCCGCATCCTCTGCTCAGAGTAATTATTGTTTTCTTCAAGTTATAGCTGAAGTTGATATAAGAAACACACCCAATAAAAATTACACTGAGGCGTCTGGATTTCTCCAGAGAATTCTAAGAATATCTGCATTGCCATGTTCCAAAGAGGATCTGTAGTGCCTCTTCCTCTACACTGACAATGCCATAAACAATTACTATAGTCTGGAGGTCAGTATTGAAAGATCTCTAGCCATGTTTCAAGGGGTTCATGGTCAGTCACGAAATACATTTTCTCTCCCATTGGTATGTATGGAATTTCATCACTCCAAGTGTTCTGCTTGTAGAATTTTCCTCAAGCAGAATAAAATTTCCATCTTTTTCTGGTGAGGTAGGAAATGTTTGCACACCGGTTTATGCACTCCAGCGGGGTACAACCCAGTGACCTGCCTCGTTCAGCAACCTCCTCTACGAGTAGATAAGGTAGCCCCTCTTATCTGTGGCTTCACTTGCCACAACTTCAGCTGCAGACTGGAGGCAGCAGGTCCTCCTTCTGAAGATATGTCAGAAAGTCAGTAGTTGCCTAATAAGTCACAACGCCTACGTCATTTTCCCCACTTCTCCTCATACAGGCATTTTACCATCTCGCATCATCACAAAAAAGACGGTTAAGTACAATGCAGTAAGATATTTTGAGAGAAAGAGATCATATTCACATAGCTTTTATTACAGTATACTATTATAGTTGTTCTTTTATTATTAGTTACTGTTATTAATCACAGACATGCATGTATAGGGAAAAAAGATAGTATGTAAAGGGGTTTGGTACTATAACATGGT
This sequence comes from Mustela nigripes, assembly GCF_022355385.1. Lineage (NCBI taxonomy): Eukaryota > Metazoa > Chordata > Mammalia > Carnivora > Mustelidae > Mustela > Mustela nigripes. Next base: position 49,151,806 of record NC_081571.1, read on the forward strand.
TTCAGGCATCCACTGGGGATCTTGGAACTGTAGCCCCTGCAGAGAAGGGGGGATTACTGTATGAGTGTTCTTCTCCACAAATAATCTCTACCAGCCACAGTTCCAGCACAGAGAATCACAATCTGCGAACTTCTGGGCAGGTGCTCTTGTGACTTCTCCAGTGCTTCACAGATTTCCCTATGGCAACAACTGTATTCAGACAACACTTAAATCTAGATTCAGTGATGCAACAGGACCCAGATCAGCAGTCACTTACGAGTTTTACATACGATTCCATGCATGAGAAAAGTCCTACGAGGGGAGAAAAAGGAAGTGGACATTTTTATTCAGAGCGAATGCTTCAATTTCTGTATAAAAGAATCTACTGAAAGAAAAAAAAATAATCTTATTTGACTTGCTCTTGCCTATTCGTTTTTGTTGTTGTTGTTAACAAATAAATCTGGGGTTTGAACTGAACATATTTCCAGCACTTACTCCATTCTAGTTACCTCTGGAGTGATTCAAAGAATTTTAGACAAACTCACAGTTCTTTGTACACAACACTTAAAGGAAGTTAACGGAATCAGTGATTTAGATACAGACAACCTAAAGCAATACAAATAGTTTTGCCAACGCAAAGGTGAAAATGAATCACTCAAGAGCAGGTTAGCAGATAAAATACAGAATACCTTGTTGAGCGGGAATTTCAGATAAACAACACATTTCAAATTTTAGCATAAAAATGTCCCAAATATTGCCTGGAGCATACTGACAATAAGATAATTTTTACCCTCAGTTCTAATTTAACTGGAAATCCAGTATTTATACTTGCTAAATTTGACAGTTCTACTCCATGGAGGCAAGTTGAGAAAAACATGTGAAAATCTTGCCAACCTAAAAGGCCAGTGTCACTGTATTTAAACATCTGAAGTTACTCCCTTTATTTTCAAGCTCCATAATATAAAATATTTAGAACAAATAAAAGGAGATGCTTCACTCAGCAGGCAGTCACCTTGTGAAATTCACTGTCACCATAGGTCACTGGGCTGGATAATTTTATGACCAATAATAACATTTGTCTGAATGCATGCTGAGAAAAGGTAATCAAATCTCACACTTTAGGGAATAAGTTGCTCATTGCAGAAATTGGGAGGGAATGACTTCCTGCACAATCGGCTAGGAGTATTATGAGGGTTATGGTCATTGTCAGAGAGGCTGCCGGCCCCCATGGATCAGGCTGAGGCTGACTAATCAATGAGTGTTGTCCCAAAAATGGATGCAAAATTCACTATTAATAATGAGGTTGATCATGTTGGTAACAAAAATGATGTACAGGCTTATTGAAAGGAAACCACTCATACATTTATGAGGAAAAACAGTTAATTTGAGGCCATTTTACATGACACAAAATAAATAAATACATTAATTTTTGGAGTCTTTTTTTTTTCTTTTTTGAGTCAGAATTTTAGAAGGTGGGAAGAAGTAGAAACTGATCACTAGCTGAGGAGAAAGAGATGCCCTCTCCTCTTGCCCAGGATTTCTGACTTTCTTTACAACCTCATCACACCCACAAATCTCAGCTCTACAGCACCAAGGTAGGAAAAGATTATAGTCCAAATTGAAGTCATATAAGAAAGATGATGTCACAAAATTATAAAAAAGTGAAGTTTTCCTATTCTTTCCAAGCACCTCCTTTTGTCTCTTAATGAATCTCCCCTTGCCATGCTCTCTTGGTTTCTTTTGTCACAAAGAAAATAGTATGACAAATAAATTCATTCTAAAGTAAAATTAAGGGGCGCATGGGTGCCTCAGTCGTTAAGCATCTGCCTTCGACTCAAATCATGATCCCAGGGTCCGGGTTCGAGTCCCACATCAGTCTCCCTGCTCTGCGGGAAGTCTGCTTTTCCCTCTCCCACTCCCCTTTGCTTGTGTTCCCTCTTTCACTGTGTCTCTGTCAAATTAATAAAATCTTTTAAAAAAACAAACAACAAAAATAGGGCACCTGGGTGGCTCAGTGGGTTAAAGCCTCTAACTTCGGCTCAGGTTATGATCCCAGGATCCTTGGATCGAGTCCCCGCATCAGGCTCTCTGCTCGGCAGGGAGCCTGCTTCCTCCTCTCTCTCTGCCTACTTCTCTACCTACCTGTGAACTCTGTCTGTCAAATGAATAAATAAAATCTTTTAAAAAATAAAAATATAAATAAATAAATAAAGTAAAATTAATTTCATTGAGTAGAGTCCTGTAAGGAAGGTCCTATGGAAAGGTGGTGGGGGAAAGGCAACAAATATGTAATGGTAGAATTTCAGGAGCTACAGGTGAGGTAAAATTCCTTAACATTCTTTACTTCATATATAAAACTTCCTATTTCACATACTTGTAAGGCTACTATTACATTCTGAGGCCTGTGACTGTTGGGTTTCCGAGTTGGATTGTGTTGCTTGAGTCTGATAAGTGACATAAGGCATAGAAAAAAAATGCAATGTAAAAATGATGTGACCCAACCACTTCTCTGATTCTGAGAGGACAAAGATAAGACAAACAAAGCAAAAATAAATAAATAAATAAATAAATAAATAAATAAAATATTTTTTTATTTTGATTTTTGTTACCAATTAATATTTATCATTCACTATATCATTTAAACTGCAAGCTGATTTTCACAGTCATTTACTGAGTTTAAGAGAAAAAAATATGTGGCATAAATAGCAATAAATAGGTTTAATATTACTTTTTCCCAGTTCCCAAAGATTAATATAATCCATAAAATATAACTTGAAGAAAAAAAGGAGTAACATGCATTTTAGTAAGTAGAAGGATTACCTCCAGAGACAAGCAATTATCCATTGAACCCATCAAAATAACATAGCAATTGTTTTGTTGTTCTAAAATATATCCAGTCCTTTATTAGCAATTTTTAGTTACTGGAAGCCAGCTAAAATGCAAAGTATTGTCGATCTAAAATCTGAGATAAAATGAATAAACAAGGAAGGAGTTAAATATAAAGAAATAAATAATTTCCTACTTCTAGAATGAACTTGCCCCTTAAACACAGAAATAACTGATATAATCCAAGAAACTGAAACCATGGTTGCAATCTCAATGACAGTTTAATATGATATGTTGGTGAAACAAAAAGAAATATCTGGATTAAAAATGAAAAGTTAAAAAAATGAAAAGCTCACTGCTAAAATATTTGTGAGTACCATACCAAATAAGATGTTTAAATGCAAATTGATAATATTTTTTAGCAAATACAACTGATAATGATTTTTTCTTCATGTTTCAGTGGTATACCTTGAATGAGTGAATCTGATATTTCCACTGAATTCCTCAGTTTAGTCTCACTGTCAACCATTAAACCAATTAGCTCTCTATACCTAATTCACCAATATGTTAAATCTGGAGGACAAATTTTATCCTGATAGATTTCTCTGGAAGTTAGCCATGTCTTTATACAGTATAGTTTTCTCTTTCCTCTTTTAGTTAAATCATCTTGAAACAATCTACATGTTTAGAATCTTGCAACCAAAATGCTCAAATTATTTAATTTGCTATTTTAGGAACAAAAATAGCTTCTTCATTACAACACTCTCTGTTTGCACAGTAATAATTAATATTGAATTGGGAAGGAATGGAAATAAGAAGATAGTAGATTTTTTGTCATGTTTTATTGTTATTAGGCTTAAAAAAAATGTTTCCTTTTAGAATACAGGCAACTGCCTAAAAGTCACAACATTTACATAAAGTAAATGCATGAGTAATACCAAATACTTTAGTATATATCACAAACTACATCAAATAGCTTCAATTTCAAATCTTTTCTTTTCTTTTCATTTCCTTAGATTATAGTTAGCAAAATCCTTTCTTTCATCTTACTGAAAAACTGGAGGCAAGTTGAGTTTGTTCTCCAAAGGCCATATAATTTTTCACTGAAGTAAACAAGCCTAATTTTAGAAGCATATATTGTGGTCATTAAAGTGCTCCATATGTAGCTATATTATAAAATATCTTGAGCGAGTGGATTTTGTTTAGTGTCTACAAGTACTTCATTTTATAGATATTTTCCAACCAACACACACAAACATACTTCAACCTTATGGCTGGTAACAGTATCTTGCCATCTGTGTGTTTGTATTTTAAGCAGAACATGCGATGAAAATGTAGTAAAAATATACAACAAAAAAGAAACCTGAAGCCGGTTTTAAGTAGACTACTTCTTGGCTTGGAAAATTAAGAGTGCCAAACATCATCTGTGCTTTTCTAAAATAATATGTTAAAGAAATACAGATGAATACTTGCTTTTTCGAACAAAGCCAACTGAGTAAAAATAGACGAAAGGGCTGAAGAGTTTCCTTTTTAGGGACAAGGCCATTTTTTTTTAAGATGTGCTCATATATATATTTCCTAATATTTTCTTTATCTCAAAATACTACAGTCAGAGCTGCTATCTCTATTTAATTTCTAAAATCATACTGGGTGGATATAATGACTATTTAGTACTTTGTGGTTGTGTTCACATATTGATTTATAGATTTATAGATTCTCCACCACTGTCTCTAAATTTAAATTCCAGAGTCTGTCTAACATGTTTTTCCTACACCAAAGAATGAGAATGTTTACTATTAATAGTGGTGGGGCACCTCAGTGGCTCAGTGGGTTAAGCCTCTGCCTTCAGCTCAGGTCATGATTCTCAGGGTCCTGGGATCAAGCCCCGCATCAGACTCCTTGCTTGGGGGAGTCTGCTTCCCCCTCTCCTTCTGCCTGTCTCTCTGCCCACTTGTGATCTCTCTTTCTCTCTCTGTCAAATAAATAAATAAAATATTTTTAAAAATAAAAAAATAACTCAGGTGATATCAGACATTTTCTATATTTTCTTGAGGGTTATTTTGACAGTGACAGTAGAATACCAAATTTCTCAATAGAAATAGAATATCTGGTAACTTACAGACACATTTCTTAATCATTTTATATACTCAAGTAATTAGAAGAATCACAAAATTTGAGTCAAGTTTCCATTATTTCTACATATTTAATATACTAAAATCCCAGGTTCAGATTTTCATGACATTCTGAAAATTAATTTTTAGAAGTTCCAATTCTATTTATATACTGTGGGTAATTTACCATTCCTAATATTACTCACATCATACATTTATTCATTAATTTATAAAAACTGGCCATCGTAAGGTTAAATGTAAGTACTTCCACCTTTCAAATAACAAAAAAAAAAAAAAATCTAATGCCAACAATATTACTAGAAGATGCTAATGTTTATAACATATACCAATGACCCCACTTGTCCTGGTGTTACAAACAAATGAGCAAGCAAACAACAGATTCAAAACCAGGTCTACAAGACAGAGTAACACAAATGGGATTTGATTTTCCACCTGAAAAAAAAAAAAATCAACAAAACATGAGAAACAATGATTTTGAACACATTAGGTGTCAATGAACCCTGAGAGACAAGAAAACAAACTAACTGAGCCCTATCATTGCTTCAGCTTAGGGCCTTAAAGAATTTCCATGCCAACGAGCAGTAAAGGAGGACCCAAATGGAGCCAGAGGACTGTCTTAAATTGAGATCTCTGAAGATCAAGGGAGTCAGGGTGTGTAGGACAGAGAATGAGAGGGGAGAGCAAGGCACAAAGATAAAAATGTGGATGCAGAGCATGTTCCCCTTGAGAATTCAAGTGAATACTATCCAGTCCATGTGTATAACTAAACTGCCTAAGCCCAGGGAAATAATCACCTGAAAAGATTAGCGGAAACAGTTCACTGCAGTCACACAAGGCTAGAATTGTGTCCTTTTCTCACTATGTGATTGGGAAACCTGATCCACAAAGCACTGACACAAACTTGATTCATAAAGCAATGATCCATACCATTTTTGTCTAAGTAGTGAGAAAAACTTATCCTTAGACTAAACACTGCTCTTGTCCCACCTAACAAATCTTAGAAGCAAAACACAAAATGATCAACCTGTTTCCAAGTAACTTAATTATTACTAAGAACAATGCTAAAGAATATTAACTGAAACACAAAAATATTCGGCATAGGAAAATATCCACCACCTAACAAGATGAAATTTACAATCCATGGTTTCCAACCAAACGTAACGAGAAACACAAAGAAGTAGAGAAACACAAGCCATAAGGAGAAGACCAATGAATCATAACCAATTCAGAACTGACACAGATAAGAGACTTAATAAATAAGGGCATAAAACAGACATTATGAACTCCATATGTTCAAAAGTTAAGATGGAAAGTTTTAAAAGACACAAATCACACTTCTAGAGAGGAAAACCAAAATGTCTGCATTGGAAAGCACACTGGATAAGATGGATGGCAGATTCGACATAACAAAATAAAGTACAGTAAACCTGAATACACAGAACAGAAATTATCCAAACTGAAACAGAAAAAAAATTAAAGATAACAAAAAGAGCATCAGTGAGTTGTGGAAGAACTTTAACAGCAGTCTACTGTGCAAATAATTGGAATACCAAACAGAGGGGAGAGAGGGAACAGAAAAGTATTTTTAAAAATAACATTTAGATTTTCCAACTTTTCAGGAAAAAAATTAATAAATAAACACACAGATCCAAGAAACTCAACAAACCCCAAGCACAAGAAACATGAAGAAAAAAAGAAAATCAATATATGTCATAATAAAATTGTTCCAAACCACTGAAAAAAAATACTAAAAGCAACCAGAGAACAAAAATGCATATTACATCAAGAGTAACAAAGGTAAGGGTGACAGTAGGCTTCTCATCATAAACTACATAAATGACATGAAAGTACAGCAGTAGGCAGCCATGGAGAAAATATCTGAAAAGCCCTCATTATGCGCAAACTAAAAACAAAGAAATGAAACCCACTTATAAATAACACACTTGCAAAAAGAAGAAATAGCAAAAGAAATCAGTATTTTGAACTGAATGAAAATGGAAAAAATATGTCAAAATTGTGGGATGATGCTACTAAAGTAGTACTCAGGGTGAATTTACTGCACTAAACGTTTATGTGAGAAAAGAAAATCTCTCAATTCAATAGACTCAGTGTCTTCCTTGAGAAACAAGAAAAAAAAAAGTAAAATCAAAATAAGTTAACAATAAATAAGTAAATAAATAAATAAAGCTTAGAATGAAAATCCATGACACAGAAAATAAAAAGAACAGGGGGGAAATCAATGAAATCAAATTTGGTTTTTATAGAAGACAATTAAATTCATAAACTTCCAGTCATATTGATCTTCAAAAAAAAGAAAAAGAGAGAGAGAGAGAAAGCCACAAATTCACAATATAAGAAATAGTGAGGTGATCCCAGTACCGAAAGCATAGTAAGAAAATATCAACAACTCTGTGAAGTTACATGAAAAGAACAAATCTTTGATACACAGAAACTACCAAAGCTCATTCAAGAATAATTATATTACATGGCAAGTCCTTTAACTATTAAAAAATTTGTTATATAGGTAAAATCCTTTCCACAACGAAAACTCCATGATGAGAAATCACAAGTAAATTCTATAAACATTCAAGAAAGAAAACTTGCGAGTTCTACACAAAATACTTTCATACACTGGTGGGAATGTAAAATGGTATAACCACTGCAGAAACAGTTTGATGATTTCTTAAAAATGAGGGACATTGGGGAGGGCATGTGCTGTGGTGAGAAAAACAAACAAACAAATAAATAAATAATCTAAAAAACTTGATGAATCCATGTAAATAAAATAAAATTTACCATCTCAAAAAAAAATTACCACAGATCTGGCAAGTCCATTCCCCCCATTCTACTCCCTTTTTTTAATTCAAGAGAATGAAAACAAATGTTCATTATAAAGACTGGTATGCAAATCTTCCTAGCAGCTGATCAAAATGCAATGATGAAAAACTGGAAGCAATCCAAATCTTCAACTGGTAAATGAATAAACAAATGATGTTTTATCCCATAGAAGAATATTATTTCAACTTTAAAATGAACTACTGATATGTCTACCATACAAGGATGTACTGCAAAATAAGTCAGACAAGTGGTGGATACTATCAAACTGATCCATTTTGACAGAAAGCCCATCAATGAACATCTGGGGAATAGGATTGGAGATGGGGGATGGCAGGGAAGAGATTACAAAAGGGCAACAGAAAATTCAGAGAGATTATGGAGAGAAAAAATTACATTTACAAGAAAAGAGTTTATAAGCATCGTGATACCTCCATCCTCAAACCAGATCCTTAAGCTCATCTTCCCCATACTATTCATATTTCTTTAAAATATCCTTTATGGAAACATGATTACGTGTTTTTAAGGTCATTACAGATCAATGGAGGGTGAAGAGATGAAAAAGGGTTAAGTTGATACTGACGAAGATGAGTAAGAATTCATGCATGCACCTATACCACTTATCAGAGCATGGCTTAGATCCATACGCCCATAGTAACGGCCTTGGGTCATAAGAGCAGGCTCTATTCCTGCGAAGCATCTAGCTTGGCATCTATCTACTGGAGACTCAGTTAATTACTTCATACACATTTTTTTCATTTAATATCATAGCAAACCTAGATATAGCACAAGTTTAATGAAATAAGCTACATGGTGAAGATCCCATAGTTCTAAGTAGCAGACGGAAGATTTGAACCCAGCTCATTCTGAGCACAGAGGCATCTACTCACCACTCCCTTCTACCACCTTGCAGAATAAATGCAGCACGACTGTCTTGTATTCGCCTTCGATAAACACACAAAACAAAAATATTTAGAGAATCAATTACTTTTCTTTTAAGAAACATAAAAATAATGACTTAAAACTATGGCTGCATGTCAGTATTTCTGAAAATAAAATGAGATCATTATTACTGTATAGAGATGGAATAAAAGCGGATGAAAAACAACAGTTCAGCCATAATGATTTCATTAGGACAAATCTGCGGAGAGATGAAAGGGGCAGATCACTAACAGATTGCTAGTGAAATGGAGAGTGTGTTGAAGTCGTCGAATGTGATAACACTTACAGAAATGAAAGTTGAAATGCTTTAGAGGAATGGGAAAAAAATAAAAAAGAAAGCAATATTTTCTGTCTTAGCACATCAGCAAAAGGGAAAAAGCATATTTTGTCAATTCAGCCAAGTCATTGATCTCTTTTGAATGCTGAGTCTAATGAGGCAAGTAGGGAAAATGCATAAAGGTGCTTTTACATGTGTGCTTTGCTGGGTTCGGATTATTGTGCAGAACTAAACTGTGTTTCACAAAAGAAGTCTTTTTTAGAAGAATACATCTTTTATGATAATAAAAATAGAAATTTAACTTATCAAAATAATGAAAAAGGAGTTTTTAACATTGCTAACACTCAGCTTCTCCCAAAGCCTTACCTTTACGAGTAAACAAAAAACAACAAAACAAAAAATTCTTCATTTATTTCACTTGTGCTGCTTTCTGTAATACTAAATTTCTGTACATTGTGGGGATTGTTTTCAGTTATTTCATAACAATACCACTTCTGCAAATGGGAGATCATTTCTTATACTCTACATCAATCATTCTTTAAAAAAGCACTGGATTCTGTCACAATTAATTGAATTCAGGCCAATTATTGCAGAAAACATAATAGCAACACACACATACACGTTTGCAATACAAACCAGATTTTAGTTATATCTAAAGATAATTGCTAATATAACATTTAGAAGTAGTATATTTTCATCCCAAATATAATTAGCTCCCCTTCACCATTTTAACCAAAGTTCTCAGCACATTGCTAGGCATTTAACAAGCACTCAATAAAAAATACTGGATTTGTAAAATACAGGAAATCTTAAAAATGCGAAAAAGTATAAATAAGAAAATTTAAATTATCCATTATACATAATGCTACCATTTAAACAGAACCTTGTTATATATTGGTGGGTATCTTTCCAATTTTTTAAGTCATATATAGAAAGTCTTTATATCACAAATAGTTTAACAGTTTGCCTCTATGAATCATACAGAATTAGAAATGCTTTTCTCTAAACTTAAATATTCTTTTAAAAACAAGATGGTAATGGATACGTGTGTTATAGTCAAATTTCCCTACTATAAATATAAACTCAGTATAGGTAGTTGTCTATTTCCCATGCAATTCTAAATTGTTTTCTTAACATCCTAAGGTAAATGGTCTGAATTTCTTTAGGAATCTTGATACATATTTCCTAATGACTCTAGAAAAAAAAATTTAGATCAATTCATCTAGAAAATGTCCATTTTTTTCAAATTTTTTGTTCACTAAAAAATTGTTCCCAGATCTCTGAGTAGTGCATCCTTCTAATGAATTATTTCTTCTAAATTTAAGTACCAAAAACAAAAACGAATCTTCCCCTTGAGGTAATCAATAACGTTTTGAGAAATCCTTAAATTTCTGTCAAGATCTTTCTCCTTTTACGCTTTTAGAGAAATTTGACTTTTTTTTCTTTAGCAACTTTCTAGGTGTTTTCTCTTTTAGGGATAACAAAAGACAAGGATTTGATTCATCATAATTTCTACCACTCTGTGACATTAACTAGCTTGACCATTAAAAATATTTTTCTGAAAAAAAAAAAATTTTTTTTCTGGTAGGGCACCTGGGTGGCTCAGTGACTTAAAGCCTCTGCCTTCGGCTCCGGTCCTGATCCCGGGGTCCTGGGATCAAGCCCTGCTTCAGGCTCTCTGCTTGGTGGGGAGCCTGCTTCCCCTTCTCTCTGCCTGCCCCTCTGCCTACTTGTGATCTCTGTCAATTAAATAAATAAAATCTTTTAAAAAATGTAAGCAAGATGAAGCACTATACATTTTTTTTCCCCTTTTTTTTTCCTTCTCAACAGCTTTCCACAGATGGCAGAAATATATGAGGGAGAAAATCACCCTATCATCATCTCTAGTGCTTTGCCTTCTGAAAATAACTCTTCTTAAAATAATTCATTTTAGGGCACCTGGGTGGCTCCGTTGGTTAAGCATCTACCTTTGACTCAGGTCATGACTCAGGTCCTGGGATGAGTCCCCCGTGAAGGTTCTTGCTCAGTGGGAGCTTCTCCCTCTCCCTCTGTCCCCCACTTGTGTTCGCTCGCTCTCTCTAGTTCTCTCTCTCATATAAGCAAAAATCTTTAAAACAAAATTTATTTTAAAGAGTATTTATAAAATAACACAAAATCAACAGTGAGTCCAGAAATTTTTTGTTATTCTTCATGATATAATCACTCATGGAAGTTTGTGTTAGGTTTCATACAAAATATCTGACTTATTTAATGCTCCCAGAAAAATATTTTTTTTTAAAGATTTTTATTTATTTATTTATTTATTTGACAGACAGAGATCACAAGTAGGTAGAGAGGCAGGCAGAGAGAGAGGAAGGAAAGCAGGCTCCCTGCTGAGCAGAGAGCCTGATGTGGGACTCGATCCCAGGACCCCGGGATCAGGACCAGAGCTGAAGGCAGAGGCTTCAACCAGGGGCCCCCTGCTGACTTCTTTGTGTACACACACACAAAAATCTACAATTAGTCAATAATTTGCTCTACTTGGACCAAGTAAGTAATCTACACCAATGCAAATCAACATGATCAACAGACTAATTATATATACAACTCCAGTATCATCCTGATTTCTAGCTTGCGAAGAAATTTCAGGGAACCTTACTGAGGGTAAATAAGGATTTAATGTCCAATAGACTGTTGAGAAAAGAAACCTGGAGAGCTTAAGTCATCTTATCAGTATCACATAGCATCGGATTACATGGCATTTAGCTCCAGAACCCAAATATTCTAAGATTCATGTTCTTACCATTATTTTACATCTGCTCGGTTAGGAAAAATTAATAGTACTGATGAGGGAACAGAAAGCAACCAAAGGACAAAGCAGAAGCTGACACCCCACAACTCCACCACCATGGGATATATGTGACATTTCTCAGGCACTCCTGGCTGCCCTAAAGGAAAAAGAAGTAGTTAACTTACAGAGATCACAATCCTGCAAGACAGGAGTCTCCCTCAGCTTACAAAAGCCTTAGCAATAGCTTCCAGAAGGGAATGTAAATACAATTAAATATCCTTATAACTGGCAGCCCATTGACAGATACTTAAAGTGGACACAGTGTAATGTTCCTCCAGGAAACTCCCAATTATCTTACTGTTACTGTCTTATAAAAGCAGTAAACAACCTTTACTTGACAAAGGCAAGGCTGCTTATCATGGGAGTCTTCTTTAACATATGAACGTTCATTCTGGAAACCTCCTTTTTCCTTACCTCCCCCAACTCCAATCCCCTAGTATATAATCAGCCACCCCTCACAACCCTGGGGCAGTAGCTCTTTCTGCCCACTGGCCCTGTCCTCCTGCTTTAATAAAGTACCATTTTGACCAAAGACATCTCAAGAATTCCTTCTTGGTCACTTAATCCAGACACCACCCCACTGAACTTCACCTATATTCCAAAACCACATCAGTACAATTGGAAATACCTTCATTATGAAAAATACATATATAGTAAATATATATAGGAAGTATATACTGGAAGCATACATATAATGTTTACTGTGATTTTCCTGCACACTAAGTTTCAGTGAACCAGTGGTGCCCAGTACTGAGCCTGTGCATGGCACAAATCTCTTTTCATTTTAAATCCATGTTTCTGTGTTCACTATCTTAAATCAGGATCCTGTGGAAGTTTACTCAAAATCAAGCCATCAAGACCATTTTGACTCAATCTCCAGTCCTCTGTTTTGGGTGTTTTATTTTGTTTTATATTCTCTCGTCTAACCCTTTGTTTTCTCTTCATTCCACTTCCTTTCCTCGTCTCCATTTTTTCTGATTCCAATATTAAACTTCTTGTAACTTTTTTATATCAACAGTCCAAAGGACAAGGATGATGAGAAAACAAAAGGCTAGCTGAGGACAAAGCAGAAGCTGGCACCCTACACCCCACCCACCCACCGTGGTCTATAAGTAACATTCCTCAGGCACTCCTGGCTGCCCTAAAGGAAAAAACAAATAGTTAACTTGTAGAGATCATAATCCTGCAAGACCAAAGTCTCCCTCAGTCTACAGATGTGCTAGTGATTTACAAAGCAGCAACTTTCTTATCAACAGCCTAACTTTCAGAGACCCATAACTCAGTTCCTGAAGACCTGACATCATTCTCCCTTCCATAAAACCGAGTGAGGCTGAGGCAGGGGGAAATGTAAATAAAGTTGAATTTCTTCTAAACCTAAAGCTCATTGACAAGGACAGGTAATAGGTGATAGGACTGTGACATTCCTTCAGGAAGCTCCCAACTATCCTACTGTTAATGCCTTACTAAAAGGAAAAAACACCTTAACTTGACAAATAGCAAAGCCTCCAGTATCCTGTGAGTCTTCTTTAATAAGTAAAAGTTCTTTCAAATCCTCCCTTTTCCTTACCTGCCCCAACCCCACAGTATATAATCAACCCCCTCCCCCAACCCCAGGCCGCAGCTCTTTCTGCCCATGGGTCCTGTTCCTGTTGCTTAATAAACCACCATTTTGCACCAAAGACATTCTCAAGAATTCTTTCTTGGTTGTCAGCTCCAGACTCCACCTCATTGAACCTCAACTATATTCCAAAACTACATCAAAGACAAATTATTATATTATTGAAGACTACGAAACCCTACTTAATCTGCAGAATATTCTCTAGTTCATGACCCAGTAAATAACTTGAACATCATACAGGAAGAGTGCTGTCCTAAGGTAAGACTCTAAGTCCCTCGTAAGTGGGGTACATTTTTATGATAGGCTTCTAAGATTCATTTTCCCTCATTAGCACTCCATAATTTCTAATATTCAATATCTTTGCCAATGTAGAGATTCAAGGTTCTTATAAAAGGTAGAAGGTTGTATGCACACACCTGTTTTTTTTTAAACACTGTCCTTATTATAATAATCTTCTCTAGTACAAAATCTAAAATTCAGAGTAAGAGCCACATATAATGTTATAATATATATACCCCCTTTTCTGTAATTAATAGTTTTTTTTTTTTTTTTTGTACTTCAACTCCCACATCTGCTCTGCTACCTGTGATTTCGGTATCTCACAGTCAAGTGTTTTTGTAATGCATCATCTTTATGGGCTTACTGTTTTCTTTTAAAAGGTTTAACCCTTCAATCATGTATATACACAGAACCTCTCTCTGCCATGAATAAAAGTTTTCACCACTGTTGTAAGATGTGTGTTTCATCCAACTTAGTGAAGGCCAGAAATACGTTGTGTTGTGTTTAGCTATTAAGCTGATTTGAGATTCCCAAAAGCAGGGTCAGCATTTTATTTATGATTCTCTTTTCAGCTCCTTAAATACAGGGCTGGCTCCTAACATGAAAAGTTTCTCTTTCTTGAATGAACAATCTTTAAATCCATGATTCATGTCTTTAGTCTATAATTAATTAAACCTTGTCTATACAGATTGTAAAAGTTCTAAGATATATTGATATTACTTCTAAAGTTGTATAATGAGCAGTTGGAAAAAAAAGACGGTTTATACACATTTACAGCACAGTCTCAAAATCAAAGTTTAACTTTTATCCTTCTCATAAACAACCGAAGAGTACTTAGTAATTTCATAAACCAATATAACTTAGAATTAAAGTAGCTATTATTTAAAGTACAAGCATCAGAAAAAATATAAAGATCATATAAAAGAAAAGAAACTAGGGTATTTTTCTACATAATAAGGAAAAAATAGGTCAGTTTCCCAATTAACAAATTGTCATAGAATAAAGAAAATTTAGAGTCAACTATTGCTTGTTTGTGTAATAGTTATTGTTCAGAATCATTTTATCTATTTCTTTAATTTAAACTTTCACTGCCTGCCTACTGAAATATACATAGCAGTATTCAAAACAAGTTCTCTTCCAAAAGGAGGTGTTGTGCATTGTTTTCAAATTTACTACAAATACGTTTCTAACATAAGTTCTGGCACTGAGCGGAGGAGTAGGAGACAGGAGACGGGGCTCCACTTGTCTCCCCCAGCATGAGCACCTCCTGCATTGAACTGGGCATATGCAAAGCACAATGAATGACCCATCACAAGTCCCATTATTAGGGGACACTACACGCTGATCTGTGTCACTTGTCAAAAATATATCTTCCTTTCTTCCACAACTCTTCTCTTCCCTCGGTGCAAATTTAGTTTTTGCTTGAGGTTTTCTCAGGACTCACCTTGCTGGTTACAATGCCACAAGCCGCAAGGCACTCTTGCATATGGAATACAAGTGGCATGAATATTCATGACAATAAATGTTCCTTGTGTGTAGTTTATGCTCTGCCGGTAATTTCTGCTCTGCTGGTATTTCTGTAGAACGCTTTTTTGTTTTGTAATGATTCTATTTCTCCTGTTGAAAACAACGGATTCCTTAGGCTTTTTATTTGTTTGCTCTTTATCTGTGTTGGTCAGTCAAGAAGGCTGAAGCTTAGTGACTTTAATAGCCCTGTGTTTTACCAAATCTATGCAGATTGGATTTTCTGAAAATGTGATCTTATTAAAAAGGAGGTGGCACATAAAATACCAGTGAATCTATTCCAGTTGATTTCTTTTTTTACTGGGAAAATTGCTACCTTGCAGTTTCTGGTTTGTTCTTTCTCTCTCTCTGATTCTTCTTACATTATCATTATGTCAATTACTATATGACAAGACATGTGAACTGCATAAATCTAGAGGTGTGCAGAATTTATTGGCTGTTATATTTTAATATTAATAGACACAACTCTGATAATAATCAATTTCAAAGTATCGTGCTTACCATCGTTTCTCACAGAAAGGGACTGCAAATGAAGAATGAATTTTACTTAGTAGAACACATCACATTATTTTTGATGTACCTTGAAATAATGTCATGTTATTATATTAGTTTTTCCCTTAATTAGCACATAAGAGTGATAGTATATGAAATAAAAAAAAAATTAACAATGTATCATGAATGTTATTGCTTTCTCCTAAAAATAGATTGAATAAATTAATAACATGTTAGGGACATTTTATGCTTATGTGTTTAAATGGGTTTGGATCTAATTACATTAATGATTCTTTCCTATATCCTTTTACATAATTTGTCTTATCTATAGTTTGTAAAAGCAAATCAAAATTGTAACATTGCCATGTCATTAACAAGGTCAAACACATAATTAACATTTGTATAGTATATATCACTACGTAATGAAGTTGTGTTAACACCACTTAAAAAGGATATAGACTGGATGGACTTGAAGTTGACAGATGGGAGCACAGCATTTAAAAACTTGCAAACTGCAAATGAAAGATTTTACAAAATGCCAATCTAATATTCAGCTCAATAATATGGTAGCAAATATTCCAATTAAATACATATGCAAAGAATCAATTATTCTAATCATCAACTTTCAAATATTAAGGTAAAAATGGCATTGCATAGATGAGAAGGTTTACTTTGCATCAATTGTTGTTTTTATGTTACTTTATAATTTGGACTTCTTAATCCTTCCACACTAGCACAGGTGTTTTCTCTACATTAACAAAAATATTAATTAAACTTCCAGAATACTTTTAAAGATAACAAGAGAGACAATACCTAATAGTTTTAAGCCCAAAGTTTTGAACCCATCAATCACAGGGCAGATTAAATTTACAAGCAGAAAAAAGCTTAAATTTAGGTGAAGAAATAGGAAGAGGGTGGGACACCTGGTTGGCTCAGTCAGTTAAATAAAAGAGTCTTGATTTCCGCTCAAGAAAAAAATCTCAGGTTTGTGACCTCCAGGTTTGTGACTGACCTCCTCGGCTCTCTATCTCTGCCCCTGTCCCCCACCACCACTCCATTCTCTCCCTCTCTCTCTCTTAAAAAAAAAAAAAAAAAAAAAAGAAGGGGGGTTTTAATTCTGCCTAAAATATGTGGTTGAAATATCTCCAAAGGATACTTGTTCCTCATCCTACCTTAATAAATGGCATTATTATTCACTGAGATATTCATATTTTATATATGATTACTTTTTGTACTTTATCTGCTTCCTAGGAGCAAGCCCTACCACTCAATTCTCCAGTTCTTTTGAGTATTCCTCCTGCCCATTTGTTTTGTTTTTTGGGGGTTTTGTTTTTGTTTTGTTTTGTTTTTTAAACATTCATGTTACAACTGCCCTCATACAATTTTCTAGTATTTCACACCTGCATTATTAAGAAGGCTTAAAATTGGGGTTTTGGGTCACTAAATTTCTTGTAATCTAATTCCTTTAACCTGACAGAAAAGAGTATTTTCTATCTTGCCAAATCCTTAAACATCTTTCACAGATTTACATTTGCTTGCCCTGATAAGAAACCTCAACTTACCTATCATGTTGAGATCCCACTTCCCTTTCCCGGCCAAAGTCTCTATGGCTCACACCCCCACTGACAAAGACAGTTTCTCATAGAAGCCCCGAGAGCTATAATTAAAAATAGAACATCCCCTACCTTTTCCAGAGTCCCATGATCTAAGGATAATTGACTGGATGATGGGCTCTGGGAAGAAATCAACCAACCTTTCAAAACGATCTATTACCCCTCTAGTATGTTTAAGATATTAGGTAAAAAATACAGAAGACAAAAGCCTTATGAAGTAAGTTGCATCTACTAAGTGCTTACTTTCTGCCAGACCTATGTTTACAACAGTATATATTCAGTATTGCATTATGTTCTAACATTATTTTTGCTTCTAAGATGATTTATTAACTCAGATAAATGTAAAAGTCAATATGGAAATAGGAATTATAGTTTTATTGGTTAGGACACTTAACCTGAAATCTAATGTCTTAAAAATTTTAAGTGTAAAATATATGTGACTGTAGATATAATGCCGTACCTCAGAACTCTAGAACTTATTCATTTTACTTAACTAAAGCTTTGTGCCTGTTAACTGTTAATAACTCCCCATT
This sequence comes from Mustela nigripes, assembly GCF_022355385.1. Classification (NCBI taxonomy): domain Eukaryota; kingdom Metazoa; phylum Chordata; class Mammalia; order Carnivora; family Mustelidae; genus Mustela; species Mustela nigripes. Next base: position 49,169,686 of record NC_081571.1, read on the forward strand.
TCCCCCTCCTCCCTCAACCCTGTTAACTATCATCCTAGTCTTTGATTTTATGAATTTGACTATTTTGGATACCTTATTAGAGTGGAATCATGCATTATTTGCCTCTCTCTGCCTACCTTATTTAATTTAGCTTAATCTCTTCCAAATCCATCCATGTTTCACTGCGTATTACAGAATTTCATTTTTTTAAAACTCTGAAGAGCAATCTCTGGTATGTACATACCACATTTTCTTTCTATCCATCTATCAATAATATTCAGATCATTTCACATCTTGGCTACTATGAATACTGTTATAATAAACATGAGAATCCTAATATTCACTTTGAAATCTTGATTTCAGTTCTTCTGGATACACACCCAGAAGTGGGATTGCTGGATCATATACAAGCTCTATTTTTTAGGTTACTTTTTAACAACTTCTATAGTGTTTTCCATAGTGACTGCACTATTTTGCATTTCTACCAATGGTGAGCAAAGGATCTAATTTCTAACACTTTTTTTAAGCAGTGGTCATTAGCCTCTTTTTATAAATAGAGTACTAGTGGCTGTAAATAAATTATTTAATTTAACTAAAACAGGGCAAAGCTATTTGGAAGCCCACATTCTGAACCACTGCAGTTTATGAATACAGAGCCCACATAGGTCTTTTAGTTTGCTGCCTGGCCCACAGCTGCTGCTCCACAAAGGTTTCTGAATGAATGACTGAAAAAATGCAGAGCACTACTGCTGCCTCCCTATATCTCTTTCCTTCAAGGAGTTTATAATCTATCTAATGAGATAGGATACTTACTGAATATCCACTAGATGTTAGACACTATTTGGAGCACTAGTAATACAGCAGTAGAGCAGTACATATAGAAATTATATATCCAGACAGAGGGAGGAGAAGAAATCCCTACTCTCATGGGGGAAACAGAGAAAATAAGTAAACTATATCAAATATTAGAAAGTGATATTTCTAATATAGGTAAAAATAAAGCAGGTAAGGAGAGGTAAAGCAATAAAAGAATTAAGCAGCAAATACTATAGAAATTCAAATTACTTATAGCTAAGGTTTTTTAAATAAAATAATAAAAAAGAATCTTCATTTTGCAGTTTATTTAGAAACATTTATAAATATAAGTTCATTTTATGAGTATATCAGATAAAATCCTCTATTTAGATTTAACACATGCATATTCACTGGGTCGTTTTTGATTATTTCATTTTTGTCCTAAATCTGTACAATCCATCCCATGAGTAATTAACATTTGATATTGAGCATATATTCAAACATTTTTTTTTCAAATTCTGAGTGATTTTACATGTAATAGATTTAGCTAAGAACTCCTTCCAGGAAAACAGCAAACATAAAAGAAATACTTAGAATTTGGAGTCTACAAAATTTTAGAGTAATGAAGAAAAAAATTAAAAAAGAATACAGAAATCCAGCTCCAGATATTTGTTCTGCCTTAATTTGGTATCTCACTTATTTAGAGGCTACAAGGTAGAAAATATGACCTTAAGGTATATAGAACATTTAGAACTTGTGATTTCAGGGGATGAATAAGTCCAAAATTCTATCTCCTTGAAATTTGTTTCCAGAATGTTAACTGCAAAGCAAGTTATATATAGCAGTAAATGCATGCTTAATTTGTGCAGAAATCATGGTGTGATGAATACAATTAAGAGCCTCGGAGGGAATAATTATATTACTGCATAAAGCTGGTGGTTCTCAAATTGCTTGGTGCCTGGACTTTAAATTGGCCTGATTTCCTGTTGTGAAAGTCATCCATCGCAACAACACAACTGCAGCAGGAACGGCGGAGTTTCAAAGTCACACAGAAAGCATATTCTTTCTGATCAATTGCCATATATTCTTGTTTAAAGGAAAAGAATTGGCAACATGCTACTGAAGTTGATTAAACTGATAAATTAAAATGCATTAGATCCAATACATTGTTATGTCTGTTATTCAGAAGAGAATTTTTTGTAACAAGATTGACTAAGCTGTTTATAATAGCAGCTCGTTAAGCAAGTGCATGGGCAAACAAACATATAAATTTAAACTGAACTGTTTAAAGTGAATAGTGTGTTTATTATTTCATTTCATGATACCTGGATTACCAGTGTCTTGAAATAATAAATGGCAGCTTAGGATAACCCTTCCAGGGACATCAACAATCATAGTAAAACCTGAATGTAACTGTCTAAGTCCTCTATGAAAACTCTGTGTTATATTAGAATAACCCATTGCTTAATATTATCAAATAACTAATTAGCTTTATGTGACTGAAGAAGCTTAGGTGATCTCAAATACTTTTGTGTTTCTTATTAAATAGTAAACAATAAATCGTTTTTATAGCACGACAATTTTTTAATTGCTTTACATGAGGTTGTTTATACCTGAGACTTAAAACAGTATTTCTTATCCATGATAACCAAACACTAAGGAAAAGACAACACAGCACAAGGATTACAGTTCTTTAACCAGTGATCCGTTTGGAATTTCTGTCTTGAAAAAAATTTAAGCAAAACTAGTGAGAAAGAGGCACTGGCAAAAGGTTCAAAGAGGGAAGGGAAGCCTTTCTATCCCAAAAATTAATAGGTAAGGAATCCAGAGAGAACACAGAAAACCCTCAGAAAACTTCTAGTTCAGAGATGCCCTATTCCTACAGGCCCATGAGAAACATTACCAACCACCCACAGCACTCTGACCACTCATTGCACAGCAAGGTGGTCTAGAGTCACACAGAGTTTCAGAAAACTGTTGCCAATCTATCGGTGCTTGTAGTTCCAATTCATGACCTACCAGAACTCACGAGGAGACTGAGGGCTGGAAGAGCGGCATGATTTATCAAGCACTCTACTGCAGAGCTGTAGCTAGAAACCCATCTTTCATTGCTAGCATACTGCTAATTCTCTTGCCAATGTTACAGCATCCTTGCCAGTAAGTGAGGCTATTCACCCTGCGTGTGTATTTTGCACTTTCTCTCTCATTGGCTTCTTCATCTCCAAAAAAATTTAAATTCCTCATATCCCATTTCTTTTTTCTATTCATCCATTATTCTTGCATTCAACAGACATTATAAATGCCGATACACACAATGCTAGATGCTGGGGTAATGACAAGAGTAAGACATGGATGCTGTTTTGGACATAGCCAGGAAAAAAAAAAAAAAAAAAAAACACATGGCTACGGACTCTATCCTTATTATACATCTAATAGATTTGGTTTGTATGCAAAGTACGGAGATTATGCAGCTGGAAAACTTGGAGCAATTTCTATCCAATAAAAAGCAGGGAGGTGAATATATCGGTAGCCCCAAGACTGTTGATTCAAGTAATCTAATTTGGGCTCTCTTCAGTGACTTTGAAAACCCTAGAGAGTTTACAAGTAGAACTGTTGATTTAACAGAAAACAAACTGTTTCACATGTGAAATAATGTTTTCTTTCTTCTTCTTCAGATATATTTCCATTTCACCTCATTTTCATCTACCGTATAAGCACACACAAATACATTAATACACACATGTATAATCTGTAGTCCTGAAGTGAAAACACTACTGACTTGTTATTACTACTACTACTACTAATATTATTATTATTATTTTGCTGGGATTCCTTTTAAATTCTAACAATTTTGTATTTACACAAGACTGCCACATGCATTTTATCACCGATATATTCCCAAAACTGCACTCCTGACTTGGTGCTGCATCTCTTGACCAAGAAATGACATAGTTTAAGTGGAGGCTTAATCATTGGATCTGGTCTCATTGATGCAATTTCTCTAACCCCCTAAGCTATGAAGCACTTAAAGTAAAAGAAGAAGAACCCTAAAGCTCAGCACATATTTGATTTTGTAAGTAACATATATATGATATTCAGCATAAGGTAACCTTATCTCTTACTTTTATGTTATTATTTTACCATTACAAAGGCTGTTATTATTTTGAAATTATCAAGACACTGGCAAACTAAAAGAAAATTTTTCTAGTTTATCTATAAATAAATAGATAGATAAATGAATCCTATTGCTTAGCAGATGACCTAAAAGTAACAGGAATTTGGCAGACCTCCTAAATGCAATACAGCAAATCTACATTTGCATTTAAAATGTCATAATTTTTCTTGTATGTTAGCATTTGGCTCTTGTCCTTGTATTTGTAATTATGTCAAATATAGTATATTTCTGGACACGAAAAGCCCATTCGAAATCTTTGAATCAGCTCCAGCAATTTCTTAATGCCTTAAAGATAACAGTCCATTAGGATTTATTGAATTAAATTACATATTTTAATACACAACTTCCTGAACTTCAAATTATCAAATGTCAGATAAATACTATTAGGAAATTCAATCTTATGCTTTCATTACCAAACACTGCAATATACTGTAGAAATAGATTCAGATAATTCCTTGAAGGACAGCACATTATCACAATCTCAGACATCTAGATGTCCAAATACGTATTCCTTCAGAATATGATAACAAGTTCTGCACAGCAAAATATAAAGATCTGAAAAACATGGGTATATTTTACAAATACTTGTATCTTTTTATAAACTTTATCCTTGCCCAAATAAACAGAAATATGCTCCTAAAAAATAATGATGATGAGATCATATCAGATAAACAAGCACATTATTCTACCCAATGTCAATATTAACTGCTGTCCTGTCCATTTATTCTCTGATTTAGCCAATGTTTTCCATTGTGTAAGTGTTCTTCCCTAAGGAGACTATTTTACATTAGAAGGAAGCACTAGAATTCCAAAGCCTGCACTTTTACTATTTTACATTAGAAGGAAGCACTACACTTTTCTAAAAGCCTACACTTTTCTAAAATACAGACATGTAAAAAGAGGAGCTTTCCACCTATGATCTTTGCATCAACAGGAAGTCATACTGAAAACATGGCCGTGTATAACCCTTATAAATGGGTAAATGTCTTTGTAGATGTCATCACTGACATGGAGGAATACTGAGTAGAAAGTCCAGTCTGGTTCCTGTTTGTCGATTAATGAAAGAGCAAATCGTTACAAATATTACTTTCTATAATATATACAGCATTCAGGTAAGGACACTGTGTTCCCCTCTACAAAGCTCTGCCTGCCCTAATTCTTTCTGGATCGCATTTACAAGACCCAGATGCTGAGCTGAGAAAATGTTCTTTCCAGCAATAGCATCTGGTTCCTTGGCAGTCTCTCCTTGCCCTTGTGTTGACTACATTGCTGTTGTCTTCAGGCTGTGAAATGGTTAGGATGCTGATGTGATATCTTATTCACTTGGATGCTGTGCCTTTTAGCTTTCTTATGGTGTCCCTGCATGGATATTTTTCACACTTACCATCTTTTATGAATAAAATGTATGAAGGAAAAGTTTGGCAAATGATGCAACATTCAGTTACAAAGTATTGAAATTATTTCTGTCAGCGTTAGGTGAGCCAATCAGATGATGACACAAATCTAACATTTCCTGTGGTTTAAGAGCAAAGTTATTTTCCCTGTTCCTTCTTCTACTCTTGACATAAATATCTGTAATTCTGACTCTTTAGATTGCCTTTGGTGAATTATGTAAAAGTGACAATGGTAATGATGTTGTAAGAATGATAACTATGATTTACAGAACATGCCTGTAAGCCAGGACTATACAAAATTCTCCTATTTTTAATTTCACTTAATTCTCACATTCTTCACTTAAAAATTGCGGGAAAAATGACAAGATCTGTAGTATCTGATCAGGAGACTGTTTAGGAAGAAAGAGTTATTTTCACAAGGAACATTGTAGAAATTGTCCCTAGAGCTGGGGTTCTGTGACTTTTAAATGTTTTCCATATGACAATTACGGTGGTCACAGTTTGAAGCCAGCCAACCTTTCTCACCTTACTGCCAACCCTCCCACGTGCCCTCGGCTCTAGTCTCATGGCAACGATCACGCCCAAGCTTTTCAGCTGCCATTCCACTAATTGGCATGCCCCGTCTTCACTCTCGCACTTGGTTTGCATTTCTCTAAAAGCCAACTCACTGCTGAACTGAACCTCGAATAAAGCAGGGTGACTGCTGCATGTGAGGAAGGTGTGGAAAAAGTCTCTTCTCCACAGGCTTAAGATGGGATAATAATAGTAATAATACAACCAGATATTCAGCACTTACTGCTTGCCAAACATTTCAGAGAACTTTACGTGTATTAACTCATTCCCTCCTCACAACACCCTAAGGGATGGAGATGATTATGAGCCATAGATTATAAATGAGTCTAAAATACAAAGAATAGCTGTGTCACTGCTAATGAGACACAGCTAGTGAACCCCTTCACCAGGCATCAGGAGCCCACCCTCCTAACATCTGCACCATGTGACATCTCACTCATCCCCCGGTCCCCCAGGAGAAGTGCTCACACCTTGGCTATAGGTAATGGAGACTTGCTTTGTTTCTGTTTTTGTTTTTACCTCATCAATTATCCATAGAACAATCTATGAGATTTGTTCCAGATGTTCTCTGTTTTTAAACATCACAGTTTCTCTAATACTGTAGTTTGAATTTATTTTCAATGATGAAAAAAATACCAAATAGAAGTGAAATTCTCTCTCTCTGTGTACATACACACAGACACGACACACACACACTCTGAGATTATGACTAGAAACAAAATCAAATGATTGACTGACAGAGACACGATACATGCCTCTATGACACACGTACAAGTATATACATAAACACATATACAAACACTCATTAGGTATTTCTATTATTTTGTTATCTATATGTATCTATTTGTGTAGAAGTAAATAGTTGATTAATAGAGATGAAAAAGTATTCCACTTCTATTTAGAGCACATACTTATGTGTTCTAAATGAATTATTTTGCGGTAGAAGCTACTGAATATTATTTATGTTATTGCATTGTAGATAAAAGATTTTGTATGTGTATATAGCAACATCTGTGTATAAATAATGTTTTCCAGAAACCATTTTAAATGTTATCTCCATATGTAGCAAATAAATGGGTAGAAGAATTATGTTAAACTACAAATAGAAAGAAATGGGTAAACCACTATGCCATCAATAAACATGATTTAAAAAAAGAAAAGTGTCTGAGGTGAGTTCACATGCAACCCTGACCATATTTACTAACTAATCCAAGCCAGAAAGTGTGAAAATGGAAATGATGATATAAATATTTATTCTTATATAAAATATTATATAAAAAAGGGAAGATTCCAAATTCTTATACAATGACCGAAAAAGGGGAATTGAATTCCTTTCAATAAGAACTGTGACATTTGGGGGCACCTGGGTCGCTCAGTCAGTCAACCATTTGATTTTGTTTCTAGTCATAATCTCAAAGTCCTAGGATGGGCCACGGCATTGGGCTCCCCACTCAATGGAGTATCTGCTCGGAATTCTCTCTCTCAAATAAATAAATAAAATCTTTAATATAAAAAAAAAGAACTGTGATATTTCTTCTTTTTTTTAAAGATTTTATTTATTTATTTATTTGCCAGAGAGAGAGAGAGATCACAAGTAGGCAGAGAGAGGCAGAGAGAGGAAGGGAAGCAGGCTCCCCACCTAGCAGAGAGCCCAATATGGGGTTCGATCCCAGAACCCTGGGATCATGACCCAAGCTGTAGGCAGAGGCTTTAACCCACTGAGCCACCCAGGTGCCCCAGAACTGTGATATTTCAAGCAAGTGGTAAGAACAATGAAGAGAGAGAGAAGTAGATTAGGCAGAGCCCTCTCGATGTTGGGGAAGAGGGAGGATTCGAACGCTGGTTGGGTATTTGTTTGTGTGTCCTAAATGACTGTCTTTGTCAACATAATTATCACTATTGTTCTTTCCTAAATATTTAGTTCTCAAGATATAATTTTCTTTTTCTTTAAATTATGTTAGAATTATTGATGACATAGCAACACAGAGGAGATACGATACATGCCCCTATGACCAGAAACAACTATTTTGAAGAGATGACAAGGAACTGAGAAAAGAAAAAGTTCCCTATGATACCTACAACATGTCTAAAAATTATATATGAACTGTGTTGTAGAAGCTATTAAATATTATTTATGCCACTGTACTCCAGATAAAAGATTATTTTGCTATGCCAGTTATTTTATTTCCTAAAATATAAGCCAAATTAACATTTCCTTTTGAAATATTAAAGTGATTGAGGATTTTTTTTCTTGGGTAGACTCTGCTGAATAATTGCCTCAGATATCCACTTAATTTTGAGTAGCTTTCACAGCCTTACTTTCATGAGTTGTCTTAAATCTCAAAGAAGTGAATACCAGTGACAACTGGCAAAACATATTTGCAACACTTGACACACAACTAATACCTTCAATTTACAAAGAGCCCATACAAATTTAAAAGGAAAGGATGACTGCATCAATACAAAAATCAACCAAAAATAGGAACATGTGGTTCTCAAAAAAGAATAAATGGCCATAAATTTATGAAAAACTATTTATGTTTATGTGGTATATATGTATAAAATTTTTATGCGTGTGTATGTGTATTTATTCACACACACACACACACTCCATTCATTACACTTATTAGGAATAGCAAAACAGAATAATGGAAATACCTAAAGAATCCATCAAGAGATACGCAGGTACTAGTTAACTAAATTATTATATTCTATATAGGAATACTTCCAAGTACTAAATAAAACTAAATAAAGGAATAATGTGAAAAAATCTCCAAAAAATGTGTAAGTGAAAAACACACAGATTAAGAAGTATCTCTATTGTGCTCACATTTGCATTTAGAAAACCAGAGATGAAACACAGACCTATCCATACATATACGTAGGGTGTATGAATATGTTTTTGTAGAATAAATCACAGTAATTTGTGATATACAGATCTTTCTTAGAAAATAATACAAAAGGATCAGATACTTGAAAAGAAGTTTTGAAAGTTCTGAGAGTTATCATTAAATCAAAAAGCCTTGCATCTTCCAATATAAAACATATTTCACCTAATTTGTGTTTACTTAGCATTATAAAGAAAAAGATAACAGTTGGTACAGACTGAATGAATGTCTATAATCCCCCCCAAAATTCATACGTTGAAACCCAATCCCTGATGTCTGGTATTTGGAGATAGAACCTCTGAATGAGATTAGAACCTTTATAATGAGACTCCAGAAAGGGGTCATGGGAGGACACGGCAGGAAGATGGCCTTCCTGTGAAGCTGGCAGTAGGGTCTTGACACACAACAAAGCTGACAATGAAATGATCTTGAATCTCCCATTTTCTAGAACTGTGAGAAATGCATTTTGGTTATGTGTAAGTCACCTGGTCTGTGGTATTCTCTTATAGGAGCCTGAATGGACCAAGACAACAGTACAAAGGAATACAGGATATCCGGGTCTAGGGAAAAGATTTCTGAGTTGGAAGCCTGGGGACACACACAAAGTTGTCATCAATGAGCAAGAGAGATTTAAGTAAGAAGTAATGTGTCTAGTTCTCCATTTATTTTTTCACGTACCCAAGGCTGAAAGTTAAACTATCAGTAAGTTCTTTCTTAATCACTGTAAGTTGATTCAGTAAAGCCAAGATAAGAGGGATTTGGATCCTCTCTGAAAACAGACAACAATTCAGACAGACCAAGATGAGCAAAGAGAATTATCTCGATACAAGGAAGAATCTTTACACAAGTTCAGAGCTGATAATTCTGAGGGCATACTTGTAGGAATAGAGGTTGCTGCTTACAAAACAGGCTTTAGAGAGAGATAAGCAAGTGAAATGAAGGTAGATTAAAGAAAATCTAGACTCTAACTTGACCACAGAACAGTAATATTACAAAACTGTGTAACTCAAAGAAACCTTAGTAACATTAATCCTTCATTAATGAATAATCAGTAGAGAAGTTAAATAATGTACAGATTTGGCAGACTATAAATAATTTGTACCTAAGAATTTATCTTCACAAGGGAGCAGGCCCCTGTCTTACTCAGCCCTGTATCTCTAGTCCATCCGTAGTAGGATGCTTGTATAAAGAGGGTATTAACTCATTGCTGAATGATTTCCTTCATGTAGCAACTATTTCCTGCACGTCTGCTATGTGTTCTAGGATCTGGGGGTTACCCTATAGGCAAAGCAGACAATGCCTGTGCTCCTCAGAGTTTATATGCTAGGAAGGAGGATGAGAAAATAAACAAAAAAGTGAATACAAATTTGGTCAAATTTGAGGAAAAGAGCTTGAGAAAAATTAAAAGAGCTTAAGAGAAACAGAGGAAGTTCCTATGGGTGGAATCAATTTTTCACTAAATGGTCAAGGAGAGCATCATGGATAAGGTTACTTTAGATCAAAGAACTGAAGAAAGTGAAAATGCCTGGAGTAAGTAGGATCTAGGCAGAGGAAAGTGCAGAAGGAGTGGATCTGGCAAGTTTGAGGAACAGTCATGAAGCTACTAAGACTGGAGCCAAGTGAATAAGAAGGACAAGAGCAAAAGGGAAGGTCACACAATTACTGCAGCCCACATCATTCAGGATCTGGGAAGCCAGCGTAAAGACTTAGGATTTTGAATTATCAATCCAAGGTTACAGAAATAGCTAATCGAATTAGCTATTAGTGCTCAAAAGCGGCACTCTTGATTTTTCTCTGCATTATCATTACATTAAAATAAACAAAGAGAAATGTGTGAAAATCACATTTTAGAGACTTTGGTCTGTCGGATTATTGAATGTTTTGGAAATACTGATTATAATGACCAGGTTCAGATTTTGACTGCTGTTCCTTCTTCTCTCAAGAATGAACCATTTCTCTACCCGTCTGTCGCATGTGCCCCTACCCTAGAAAAATCCCAGCATGACTTAATGTCTTATCTCCCATCTCCCCAAAACCAAGAGGAACAGAACTGCTCCAAGGAAACATAAATGAAATATCCTGAATATAATATTAAAAAATGGGCTCTATTAAAATATAAAAATATTAATCAATTTCAATACAAAATTTAAAAAAAGAGGAATATAAGTTTACATCTTTTGGGAAGCTATAGGAGAACAGTGCAAAAATTATGTGTCGATTTTAAACCAACAGAGCATAGACTTTTTCTCAGAGGCTCTAGTTTTCATGGCCAGTTTAGTAATCATGCAAAGTACTTAGTTAGAAGGAATGATCATTATATTGTCTTAAGGATGTTAATAATACAAACAGCAAATTACAGCAATCTCTGTAATTATATGTACGGTCCCTATTAAAAATTTACATGCCTTGTTCTGATTACACTCATAATAAAAACTCTTTTGCTACCACTAAAGGAAAATACACTGAAAGCTAAAATCAGTCTTTCCAAATTAAACAGAAATACTTAGACTATCCCATGACCTACAAGCTATATTTCATACTCAACATGCTTTACCATCTAGGTGCACAATAAGAGAAACAATTCAGCTGCTATGAGAGAACAGATGGTGAAAGGTAGCTGCTGACCAAACAGGAGCAGCAGGGTGGAATCGGGGTGGGTCAGCTCATCTGGAAAGGATGCTCGCAATTGTCATTACACACATCAATTGTTTCTGATACGACTGTCTGTCATGCAGTGCCCAGGGGCCGTATGGCTTTCCTTGAAACATTTAACATAAAACTGCTGAAATATAAATTTGGCCTCACATTCTGAAATGAGTTGCTAAATCCCCACAATAAGAAATTAATGTTGCCAGCATTATATTATTTTAATTAAGCATCCCTCCCTTCCGTAAAGATACAGAAGCATTGTTTGATATATTTCCAATTTGTCTGCTAATTTATAAAAGTAAAATGATACTACATTATTGTTATAAAGTTAATCAAGACTTTAATGGGACAGTTATGTTACTATCAAGGATTTTTTATTATTTTTTCTTACTATAATGTATGTGTTCAATGAGCTGATTATGCAGTGTGACAATGATTTCACTAATTACAAAGTTATTACTGTATCTCTAATGGGACGAAATTCCAGCTTCCTAAGTTCCAGAGATGTAATTCCCAGGGAAAATTAGCAAACAAAAATATGTTTTAAAAACCCATTAAAAATATTAATTTAGGTTATATATCTGTATCTATATACCATTTTGTTCCCAATCTTTTTGTTTGTCAATGTAAACTTTTTTTTTTCTGTAAATACATTGATTTCAAGTGATTTAGGCAATTGTAACTCTAAAGAACCAGTTTCCTATAAAATGTAACAATTAGCATTGGGCTGCTATACCTAAAACTATATAAAACATTTAAGAGATAGTATGGAAAGTGTTGTGCCTGGATTTCAGTAAATATGTATACAAATGTCCATCTCCCTGATATGAGGAAGTGGTGATGCAACATGGGGGCTTAAGTGGGTAGGAGAAGAATAAATGAAACAAGATGGGATTGGGAGGGAGACAAGTCATAAGTGACTCTTAATCTCACAAAACAAACTGAGGGTTGCTGGGGGGAGGGGGTTTGGGAGAAGGGGGCGGGATTATGGACATTGGGGAGGGTATGTGCTTTGGTGAGTGCTGTGAAGTGTGTAAACCTGGTGATTCACAGACCTGTACCCCTGGGGATAAAAATATATGTTTATAAAAAATAAAAAAATTTAAAAAAAAACAGAATAAGTTGACAAGCTTTATATTTTACTGTTTGAATTTTACATGCCGCATATGTCATCAAAGGGCTATAAAATGCATTTTTCAGGAAATCTTATTAAAAGAAAAAGCATTTGACAAAAGACCGGTGTGAGGAGTTTTTCTTACTGTAATGGTCTAGAATGTTCACAAAATCACAGTTAACTTCACATGGTTCAATATTATGACAAAGGCATAATTGTCATTATGTGTTTGTTGTCACCAACACAGACATCCACCACTACAACAAAGACAAATTGCTCTGCCCATACGAGCTGTCGATAATATAGCAGGGTATTAATGTGCAGTTTGAGAAGCATCAAAATGTTTAAAATACATCAGCCTCATGTGTCTCATTACCTAAAATGCTGACCTTTGAAGTCACTTTTTTGGCTTCAGTCACAGCATTCTCCTGTGGAAAACAAAATAGGAATCAAATTCTGAATACACAGAGTTTCATGAAAAACAATGAAATTCAAAATAATCTCCTAAATCCATCTTAAAAATTTTATAACATTATCAAAAGCCATCATAATTTATATACTGATGGTCAAAACTCAGTAACTGAATTTTTTTTAAGTAAGAGAAAGAAGGGAGGAAAGAGGGAAAGGCCTAGAAATGATAAAAATATCCCCTAAACTAAAAACTTAGAGATAAACCCATTTCACAAAATCAATTTTCCAGTAGTAATAAAGATTTAGGAAATTGGCTAAAATTGAAAGATTTTAAGATTTAATAAAATAAAAATAAAATATAGTTAAAACAGATACAGCATAAGAAACGATTCATGCTAATTTAAAGAGAAATACTTCTTCAATATTTGTTTCAAATTTGATTCTTTTTTAATTTTTCATCTTCCCATTATCAAACTTAAAATACAATTCCCAGAAGTTTAGAGCTTTGATCTGCTTCATGCAGAGTCCAGTATTTAGAAAACACACAATACATAGTTTTTGAATGGTAGGTCTTATTTTAAGAAGCATACGTAATACTGAAAAATAAAATATGTAATTTACTCAATATTCTTCCTTGTGAACATATTATTATTAATTAAACATTAATCCTTTCTTTCAAATATTTTATTTATTTTCAAGAACAAGAGAGACAGCAGGCATGCATATGCACACATGGGAGGTCGGGGCGGGGGGAGCAGAGAGCAGCTCAGCAGAATCTCAGGCAGACTCTGCTGTGATCATGGAGCCCACGCGGGCTCAATCTCAGGACTGAGATCATGACCTGAGCCAAAATCATGAGTCCCACGCTTAGCCAACGGAGCCACCCAGGCACTCCAAACGTGAAAACTTTTATTAATAAGTGGCATGGTAGTATGTAAAAGAGATACTACATTTGTGTATAACATTAACTGTACACCTGCTGCTGGGAAATCTTCTAATTATATGTTACATAAGAATTTTATAATTCTGTATTATACCACCAGGTCTGAAGTCTATGTTATATAACCATTTTCTGTCCGTGGTCCTAATTCTTCCAGAAATGGCCTCCATTTGAGTTAGTCCAGGTCCTCACTTGAAGCAATACATCAGGGCCATTTAGTCTTTGCTTGACAAAGACAACTACTGATATTACTTTTTAAATTACAAAGCAACAATGATTATATGCTTGCATGACACTACTTTTAGGTGTTATATCTAAGTCTCAAATTATCAAAAATAACCACAAAAGGGTACCATGAAAAATAACAGTTTATGTGAATTATCACTACAAGTTTTATGGCTGTATCAATTAGAGCCTCCTCACCACTATTTATTTTTCATCTACTTGTTGTTTCATGAGTTTACATGGGGAGGTGAGATACTTATTATAACACCCTATTCGTGTCCATTTATTGTTACATTTTTATATATGATATTTTTGTATTTTATGTTATTTATATAAATATAATTAAGCCAATTTTATCCCAAGATAAAATAAATATACTTTATTTTTAAAAAATTTTCCCATTTATTTTCAATTTTACTTTTGCTTTCAGTTTTATTATGGCCCTAATATTAGTGGTAAGAGTTAACATCTAAAAAATCAAGATAGTACTTTAGATAGTAAATCAATGCAACAAAACTAGACATCACAAAAAATATTGGAACCAAATGAAAACCCTGTTACTTGAAAATAAAAAAAAAATAATTAAGGACACCACTAGATTAAAAAAATCAAAGCCTTAAGAAAACAATATTTATCGAATAGAGGGGAGGAGTCAAGATGGCGGAGAAGTAGCAAGCTGAGACTGCTTCAGCTAGCCGGAGATCAGCTAGATAGCTTAT